>NW_006159690.1:2736919-2749764 GCF_000334495.1 Tupaia belangeri chinensis
TTTTAAATTAATAATTAATTAAAATTATTATTATTATTTTTTTAAGTTTATCAGAGAGAGAAACAGAAGAGAGGAAAAGTGAGAAAGCAAATCTCCAGGTCTGGGACTTGAACTACAGTTGGCCATGTGAGAGTCTAGCACTTTAACCACCATGCCACCTGCTGGCCCCAAATTTAATTTAATTTATTATCATCATCATCATTTTTAAAAATTTTACCAGAGAGAGACAGAAAGTGAGAAAGCAAACCACTGGGTCTGGGACTCAAACCATGGTTGGCCATGTAGGAGTTCAGTGCTTTAACCATCATGCCACTTGCCAGTCCCTTTAAACTTATTTATTTATTGAGAGAGTGAGGGAGACTGGCACCCTTGACCGGGCCCATCATGCTGTGATCTTTCCACCTAGCTTTCCAGTCAGCCAGGACCGTGGGCACTTGTGTCGGAAGGCCTCACATATTTTAGGTCAGCCAGGGATCTGAACATCAGTGGCTTCAGCTTTGCAGAGTACCAGGTGACTGCCTACATCATTGCAGCTGGGCCTACTTAGTCTTTAATTAATACTTTCTTAATTATAAATTAGTGGATTAATGCATTTAAAATTAATTAAACAACTATTTATTGTGAAATTGCTGATTCAAAATATTGTGCTGAAAATGATAAGCAGCATAGAAAAGAAAAGGTATGGGTCCAGCCTCTGTGGTAGGCAGCATGCCAGAATATGGAGCTAGAAGCCACGCCCCAGCTGTGGTTTGGGTCCTCAGGCCAGTTGGCCAGAAAACACACTGAGAGCGTGAACAGAGTTCTCTTTTTTTCAAGACTTACTTCTTTTTGCACTTAAAGAAATTTATTTATTTAACTTTATTTATTACTATTTGTTGTTAAGTTTGTTACAGGGCATGTATACTCACCAGAGAGAGGCAGAGAGAGAGAAAATGAGAAAGCAAGCCCCCAGGTCAAGGACTCAAACTGCAGTTGGCCATGTGGGAGTATAGCATCTTAACCACCATGTCACCTGTTGGCCCCATCTTTTTGTATTTTCTTTTCTTTTCTTTTTTTTTTTTTCCTTCTTTTCTTGGAGAGGTTTTTGCTATAGGGCGCATGTGCTCGCCAGAAAGGCAGAGAGAGACAGAGAGATGGAAAGTGAGAAATCCCCCCCCAAGGGGGGTGGCCACGCCACAATCCCTTCTCCTCCATTCTCCTCTCGGGATCTTGGACCCGCACGCACATGTGCCCGGCGTGAGTTTAAGCCACCCGTCCGGGACTTGAATCGCAGTCGACTACATGGGAATCCAGCGACATAGCCATTACGCTAACTGCTGGTCCCTCTTTTTGTATTTTCTAACACAATATAATAGGATATGTGTGCTGATAAGAGACAGGGAGATACAGGATAATCATCTCTTAATTTATGTAGTTATCTTTAATTTTTATCTCATGTTCATTCATTGACATTTTCTTTTGTGTCAACAACCAGCAGATGACATAATGGTTACATTGCTGGACTCCCACACAGTTGACTGCAGTTTGTGTTCTAGACCTGGTGGCTGAAAAATCACACTGGGTGCGTGTGTGTGTTCGATGTGCCCTATCTCCCAAGAGGAAACTGAAGGAGAAGGGACTGAGGCATGCACATGACTGAGGCATAGGGGTGATTTCTCGCTTTCTGTTTCTCTGTCTCTTTCTGTCTCTTTAGCAAGCACACAGGCCCTATAGCAAATACCTCTTTTAAAAGACAAAACAAAAACAACAGCAACAAAGAACCCAAATAAAAAGGTAAAATGACTAATGAAAAATTACCGCTACACACACACACCACACACATACACAAAGGCAAAAAGCTGAAGTTGGTCCAAATTTCAGTGAGAATAAAGGAATAGTAAAATATCTATTTTAGGGAGCTAACAGCAGGCATGACAGTTAAAGCGCTGGATCCCACATGGCTGACTTTGCTGTTCTAGTCTTGATCTGGTGGCCTGAAAAACACACCAGGCTCATGTGCATGAATACCCAAAATCCTGAGAGGAGATTAGAGGAGGAAAAGATTGTAGTATAGCCATTCCCCCAGACAGTGACTTCTAACTTTCCTTCTCTCTCTGTCTCTCTATGGAGAGCGTACGTGCTCTATGGGGCAAAAATCTAAAAAATACAAAACCAAAAACTATTCCTTTCAGCTTAGAACATAAGCCCATAAATGACTCTTCTTATAATCTCGAAGCCCTGAGAACAGACTGGGTTGACGCGAGGTTGCGTTTTAACCAGCCATTGTTGCTTTCATGGTGTAAATAAGACTAGTAATCTCTTTTTATGAGGGCCTGTGTTATTTTTCAACATCTGATCACCTTATGACATGCAGGTGCTAATGGAGCAAAGGATATCTATCCATGGAAAAATACGAACACTATATTTTTCTTGAGGGACAACACACATTCTTGGAACTTTTATTGAGTTACGTTTTACTAGTCCTAAAATATTTAGAGTTATGTACTTAAAAGATACAGAGCATGGGTATTACATCCACAGAAAGTATTTTAGTCAGTGAATGTTCAATGTAGCAGGTAGAGATGAACTCAGCTCGTCTTGTAGACTGAACTGGGAACAGACTCTTCAGCCATAAAATGCACTTAACAGTCTATTTAATAGTGGCGAGGTCCTTGAAAATGCAATATCCATGCTAATCTTGCCTTTTTCTAAATCACAGATGAAAAATAGGTCAGTTAGGTAGCACCTTCACTTTCTATTTAAAATGTGACATTTAATCTATTTAAACAACTACCAAAACTTTATTAATTCCGTGGAAGATAAGTGTGCTGAGAAAGTAGAGAACTTTATTAGCAACACAAGGTTTGCCATAATTTGATCTGGATATCTTAGATCTCAGGACTCAGTAAAAATCTCTACTTGGGTTTTGATCAGATCAGTAACAAAAAAGAAGGACCAGGAAAAAAAAAAAAAGAAAAACAAATAAACAAACAACCCAGATGTAATTAAATCTCACACTGAAATGGTTTAAAGGAAGTATTTTTCAAAATAGGAGACAAACATTAGAATAGGAACCTCCACAGAAAGGTTTTTTTCTGTTATGCCTCTAGGGAAAATTCATTTGGGAAGAGATGTGTACATAGCCAGAAAGCTTCAGAGAAAAAAAACAAGGAGTCAAATTAGGGTTTAAAGTGACTAAATACTAGCTTTGGTGCATTTTATTTAAACCACAATGTTCTGTAGAAGTCTTTGGGGAGGAGAATGCAGGGTAGCTCAGGAATCGTAATTACATTTCGCTGTGGTCTATTTTGGAGAATGACTGTTCACGTTTTTCTTTCCAGCTCCAATCATTTATTTGAATAGGATTTAGTACCTTCTTGCCCCACCCTTCCAATCAGCCCAATGTCTACCTAGGGCATTGCAGCAGCTCCTTCTTCCCCAAGAACAATGATAAAGGACAAGGGCTCTAGCATTTGATAAGTAAACAATGCAATACTATTTACAACAGCTTTGGGTAGAGGGTTTTAAAGAAAAGTTATTTATTTATTAAGCTAAGGGCACATGCTCTCATCAGAGACAGACAGAGAGGGAAAGTGAGAAATCACCTCCTATGGCAGGTGGCCATGCCACAATCCCTCCTCCTTCATCCTCCCTCTCTGGATTTTGGGCACACACGCACATACACCCGGTGTATTTTTCTGCCAGGTCCAGCACTTGAACCACGAAGTTGGCCATGTGGGTTTTATGCTTTAATCACCATGCTACAAGTGACCTAAGAAAAAACGTTTAAAAAAATTTCTTCTTATTGGGGCCGGCAGGTGGCGTGGTGGTTGGGGCACTGGACTCCCATATGGCTGACAGCAGTTTGAGTGTCAGACCCCACAGCTTGCTTTCTCTCTCTCTGTCTCACTCTGGTCAAAATAATGATGATGATGATGATGATGATGATGAATAAAATTAAAGTAATTCTTTAAAAAATTCTTATCCACTTAAATAATTATTTATTTGATTTTATTCATTCATTCATTCATTTTATTTTATTTTAATTTGATCAGAGCGAAGAGAGAACGCAAACCACCAAGTCCAGGACTTAAACCGTGATTGGCTATGTGGGAGTGTCCAGTGTCTTAACCACCATGCCACCTGCTGATCCCATCATCCACTTTTTAAAAAGAATTTTTTATTCATTTAATTTAATTGTATTTTTATTATTATTATTTTGGTTTAATAAATTTTTATTTTTCAAAATGTGTAACTGGTTGTGCCTGTTCATGCCTCTTCACCAGCAGCTGGGGCATCTCCACCCTTGGTATTTATGGTGTAAATTATTTGCGCTCGGTGCTTTGAAACTAGTTTGATGTGTCCTTTATTAAGAAGCTCCTGAAGTGCTGCTCTCTGGCCAGGGAACCACCAATCTTCAGCCTCTCCAAAACCACAGCTGGGGTTATGAGCTTAGAGTTGAGAACTTCCTTGCAGAATTTGTCCTATGTAGCTTTGTCAAACAAGACCAGGTTACTGAGCTTGTCCTGAACTTTGTCTTTGGATCGTTTCTTTTTGGCCTTGCCCCCAGATTTGTTCACTGGGTCTTTGTCCTTCTTGGCCGACTTCCTGGTGTCTTCTGTCATCTTTGGGCAGCATCGCGAAGCTGGGAGAGCAGCAGTGGCCACCTCAGCCTTGCTAAGATGTCAGACAGAAAGCCTGTTATTATTTTTAATTTGATCAGAGAGAGAGAGAGAGTGAGAGAAAAGGAATGTAAGAAAGCAGACCGCCAGGTCTAGGACTTGAACTGTAGTCAGCCATGTGGGAGTTCAACACCTCAACCACCATGCCACCTGCCAGCCCCCCTCCCCTTTTTTTAAAGAGATATTTTTTGCTATAGGGTGTATGCGTGTGCATGTCCAAGACTCGGAGAGGAGAAGAGAGGCATGGCCATTCCTCTGGGGAAGGAGGTGATTTCTCATTTTCTGTCTCTCTAATGAGTGCACATGCCCTATGACAAAAATCTCTTAAAAAAAAAAACAAAAAACCTACAAACCTATTACCAAACAAAATGATAAAAAAATCAAACCCTACATAATTTATGTCTTACCCTTCTCAACACTCCTATTTTTTTTTTTTTTTAAGATTTTTGCTAGAGGGTGTGTGTACTTGTTGGAGAGACAGAGACAGAGAAGGAGAGATCACCCCTCAGTGGGTATGGCCACACCGCAATCCTTTCTTCTTCATTCTCCAATTTGGATTTTGGGCAAGCATGTGCCTGGCTGAATTTTATGCCAGAGACTGGGACTCAAACCACGGTTGACCATGTGAGAGTCCAGTGACTGTAACCATTACGCCATCTGCTGGTCTCTCGACACTACTTTTTAGTTTAGCAATCTTTTAAAAAATTTGGTAAACATGGTTGGCAGGTGGCATGCTGGTTTAGGTTCTGGACTCCCACATGGCTGGCTGTGATAAGAGTCCCAGACCTGGCGGCTTGCTTTCTTCTCCTTTCTCTCTCTGGTGAGCACATGTGCCCTAGAGCAATTAGAAAATAATAATAATAATAATAATTAATAAAATTAAAACAAAATTGATGAACAAAAGCAAAAACTCAAGCAGGAAGTAGAGGCTTTATTTTGTGCTTTATTCTCTGTCATTGGTGTGGACTTTGACTCTTTACTATAAATAAAAATGTATTTAAAAGTCTGACTTTAAATCTTGATGTATTTACTGTAAATTTTACAAGTTGAAACCTTCGACCATCTTGATTTATATGATTTTAAAATGGAATTCTTACCATTTCCCTCGGGAGACTTTTTGGTTTGAATAGTTCTTACTGGCAGGTTGCCTCCTTTATATTTAGCCCAAATTTTCATTTTCAAAGACCATTTTAGACAAGTATCATGATAGCTCTAAGCCAATGGATCTGTGTGTCACATAATAGAGTGTGACAATCCACTCAGTTGTGAAAGACACTGGTGATAAAATAATAAAGCAGCATTTGCGTTATCCCATTGGCTTTACAAATCCACTTACACGCTGACCCGGTAGTGTTACTCATTATTGGGAATTATAGGTGTTTATAATTCTCCAAAAATATGTTGGGCTGAGTTATATCATATATCATATATTTAAATTTAAATTCAAAACCCTGCCTTGAGAGAGAGGAAGATTTGTGACACTCCTTAGAGGTTTGGGGTCCATGAACCAATGAATACATTATATTGCCACATTAAAAAACTCTTCTTATCTGTAAAAGATATAAGCACCATCCTATATTTTAAATAACTTCAGAAAACAAAGTATTAAAACCTTATGATGTAACAGAACTTAGACTTCTACGTCAAATTACTGGGTTGTTGGAAAAGTCATGATGCATTTTTGCATAGAGAAACAGAAAAGTATGTCATGACTTTTCTGACAACCCAATATATTTGAGGGCCTTTATAAATTTATGTTTTTTTCTCTCTTACTTACATCTTTTTAGATACAACTAAATATATAAAAAGTAAAAATGCATGTTCTTAGAATTGTTCCTAGATTCTACTTTAATAACTCCAAATTGTTTGGCTGGAACATGTATTATTTCTTATATGGTACATCTCAACAAAATTATTATTTTTAAGACAGGTTTTTGCTATAGGGTGCATAAGCTCACCAGAGAGACACAGAGAGACAGAGAAATCAAAAGTGAGAAATCACTCCCTGGGGGGATGGCCACACAGCAATCTCTTTCCTCCATTTTCCTCTTGGGATTTTGGGCACACACACACACACACACACACACACACTCACACTGGGCAAAACTCACTGGTGTGAGTTTTAAGCTGCCCAGTCTGGTACTCGAACCATGGTCGACTATGTGAGAGTCCAGTGATGTAATCATTAAGCCATCTGCTTATCCTTTTTTTTTTTTTTTCCCTGAGAGATTTTTGCTATATGGCATATACACTTGCCAGAAAGACAGCAAGAGACAGAAAGCGAGAAATCACTTCCCCTACGGAGGATGGTCATGCCTCAGTCCCTTCTCCTCCATTCTCCTCTCAGTATTTTGGGCACACATGCACAAAGGCCTGACATGAGTTTCAAGTTGCCAGGGCTAGGACTCAAACCACTGTCAACTACGTGGGAGTCTAGCACCTTAACCACTATGCCAGTTGCTGGCCCCCAAAATTATTCTTATGTGTATGATTAAATACTTGAATACAGTTGAAAAATCTGCATATATATATATATATATATGAGACTAATTCTATTAGCATCTAAAATTGATAGTATGAACTACAATGATGATATTCTCTTGGGTTATATGTAATTCTGGTCTGTAAGTTCCTTAAGGACAGGCAAATCATTCAATAAACCTTTGTTAGGTACATGAATATAACCCATTAGTAATAATGAATTGATTAGCTTAATTTAAACAGGAAATCAATACCACTTCATAGTTGTCAGTGATTTAGGCTGATTCCACTTCGGTTCCACCCAGATATGCAGTTCATTTCTAAAGTCCCAGGAGAGATTCCTTTCACCCTTACAGACTGTTTCCTGGTTTAAAGCAAGAGTAACAGAGACCAGTTGGTGGTGTAGTGGTTAAGGTGGCTAGATTCCACATGGCCAACTACACGGATCTGGCCATGGCAGCTTGTAAAACATAGAAGGCACATGTGCACGTGGACCCAAAATCCTGAGGTGGAGAATGGAGGAGAAGGGATGGCAAAGGCAAAGTGGCCATTCTCCCCTAGGGAGAAATACTTTTTTTTTTTTTTTTAGTTTTTTGCTATAGGGTATGTGAACTCGCCAGAGAGAGACAGAGACAGAGAGAAAGTGAGAAGTCACTCCCCACCTCGCCATGGGATGGCCATGCTGCCATCCAGTATCCATTATCCTTTTGGGATTTTGGGCATGCATGCACATGCACCCTGCGTGGTTTTCAAGTTGCTGTGTCTGGGATTCAAACTGTGGTTGGCTATGTGCAAGTCTGGTACCTTAACTATCACTGTACCTGCTGGCCCCTAATTCTTTTTTCTTTTTTTCTAATTTTATTTATCGTCATTATTTTATTTTATTTTTTGATGTTGACCAGAGAGATACAGAGAGAGAGAGAAGGAAAGTGAGAAAGTAAGCTGCCAGGTTCGGGACTTGAACGACGGTGAGTCATGTGGGAGTCAAGCCACCTTGACCACCACCTGCTGCTTCTGGCCCCTAATTCTTAATCACCATTCTAACTGCTGCTAAACTTATCTGCTCTGCAGATTTGCTATAGCTTATTCTTTTTGCTTATAGTAAATGCTATCGTTCAAAATGCATTTACTGAACACCAAATGGAAAAGGTATCAGAATGTATTTTTACATAGAAACAGAAAAATACATCATGACTTTTCTGACGACCCAGTATTATGCATGGGCATTAGACATTCAGAGGTGAAAGAGTACCTATTGGAAGGAAGGAGCAGGGGTAGGTCAGCTATGAAATAGGGGCTTTGAAATTCCCTCCACTAGTCAATGAACATTTTTGAGCATCAACTTTGTGTTAAATAGTAGATCAGAAGCTGTTGGGTTTAGAGGCAGGAAGGAGAGCTTGATACTAATTTTTATCATTTTAAGTTGTATAGGGCCAGCTAGTGGAGTAGTGGTTAAGGCAGCTGGATCTCACAGCCAATTGCATGGTTCGAGTCCTGGACTTGGTCGTTTAAAAAATACACAGGTACGTATACACATGTGAGTCCAAAGTCCTAAGGAAAAAATGGAAAAGTGACTATGGTCTGGCCATTTCCCATGGGGGTGGGGGGGGTGCTTTCTCATGTTCCTTCTCTCTCTGTCTTTGGTGAATGCATTGTATCCTTTATTAAAAAATAAATCTGTATAGGAGCCAGCAGGTGGTGTGGTGGTTAAGGTGTTGGACTCCCATAAGGCTGACTGTGGTTTAAGTCCCAGACCTGGCACCTTGCTTTCCTAGTTTCCCTCTGTCTCTTTGGTCAAATTAAAAAATGAAATGATGAATTAAATTTTTAAAAAATTAATTTATTTAACTTTATTTATTTACTTATTTTTTTAAAAAATTTGACCAGAGAGAGGGACAGAGAGAGAAAGAGACAAAGTGAGAAAGCAAGCTGCCAGGTCCAGGACTTGAACCACAGTCAGCCATATGGGAGTCCAGCGGCTCTAACCATCACACCACCTGCTGGCCCTGATAATGATAAGTAAAATTAAATAATTATTTTTTTCCTAAAGAATTATTTTATTTATTCATTAATTTATTTTAATTATACCAGAGAAAGACAGAGAGAGAAGAGGAAAGTGAGAAAGCAAGCCACCAGGTCTGGGATTCAAACTGTGGTCAGCCATGTGGGAGTGTCCAGTGCCTTATCCACCACACCACCTGCTGGTCCAAAATTAAATAATTCTTTAAACAAAAAGTCAGTATAGAAGGGGGTTGGTAATAGGGTGTGGGAAGAAGGGGGTCAGGGGAAAATTTTAACTGTCACAAGAATAAAAAGTTATTTGTAGATGATAATGTATGTATATGGTAATATCTATAACTTGATTGATAAGCACTACATTCATATTGGGAAAAACCATTTTGCATACTATAAAGATATACAGTGATTAAATGTAAATTTTTTAAAATGTGAAAAATGTAAATTAAAAAATAAAAGTTAAGGGGACCAGCAGGTGGCATAGTGGTTAAGGGCACTGGACTCCCACATGACTGACCATAGTTCGAGTCCTGGATCTGGCAGCTTGATTTCTCACTTTCCCCTCTCTTTTTCTCCCTCCTGCCCTGTCTCTCTCTGGTCATATTAAAATAAATAAATAAATAAAGTTAAATAAAATAATTAAAAAAAAAAGTTAAGTTTAAAAAAGATGTATATTGGAGGGCTGGCAGGTGGCATGGTGGTTGTGGGTGCTGGACTTCCACATGGCCGACTGTGGTAGGAGTTCTGGACCTGGTGGCTTGCTTTCTCACTTTCCCTCTCTCTCTCTCTCTATCTATCTCTGTCTCTCTCTCACTCTGTCCTTCTGTAGTCAAATTGAAAGAAAGAAAAGAAAAGAAAGAAAGAAAGAAAGAAAGGCAGGAAGGAAGGGAAAAAGAGAGAGAGAAAAAGAAAGAAAGGAAGAAAAAAGATGGAAAGAAAATTAAGTTAAATAAAATAATTCTTTAAAAAAAATGTATATTGAGACCAGCAGGTGGCATGGATGAGGTGTTGGATTCCCACATGACTGTGATTTGAGTCCTGGACCTGGCAATCTGCTTTTTCTCTTTCTCTCTCTCTCTCCCCCTCTCTGGTGAGTGCATGGGGCCTATAGCAAATTAAAATAATAAATAAAATTATTTTTAAAATTAAAAAGATGTATATTTTTCACATGTTAATATTTCTGAAATTGTATGCATTGTATAATCATTATTAATTTAAATGGTAGCTATTTTTTTCTTAGTGGTACATAAAATATGGGCACTTCTTGTAATTGACAGAACCTTGGATTAAATAAAACATGATGTCTGGTCTGCCAAATGTAGTCTTGTTCACAAGATGTTTAATTTTTTTTTTTTTTAATTTGCTATAGGGTATGTGCACTTGCCAGAGAGAGACAGAAAAGAGGGAAAGTGAGAAAGCACTCCCCAAGGAGGAGAGGCATGTCACAATGCCTTTTTAAGATTTTTGGGCACACAAACACCTGCTCATCATGTTTTCCAAGCTGCTGGTTTAGGACTTGAACTGTGCAGTCAGTTATGTGCAGTGCAGCCACCTTAACCACCATGCCACTGGCTGGCTCAAAATGCTCAATATTTATGATCCTGTAACGTACTGATTTCTCCCTGTAGCTGTACAATATCCTTCAGTGGCTCACCTTTTCCCTTGAAGCCTTAAGATGTATTTACTCCAGAATGGCTGTTTTTTCTAAACCCTGTCCCTCATTCTTCAGCAAATGAAAGTCTTTCATCGCTGGATCTTCAGACCCAACTTCTTTCCTGGGCTCTGATTCATATCTAGTACCAGAGCAATTTTACTTTGTTGTCTTGATGTCACCTTGAACTCAATGCAATACACCATCTTTACTTTCAAGTCAGCGTCTTCAGGCTTCCTAAGATTTACTGGTTCTTCCAGCAATTCATACTTGAAAACTTGGGAGCCATCCTCCACTCTTCCTTCTTTCACTTCTACATACCCGGATGTTGCCAAGACCTCTACGTTTCCCGTCTTGCATTGGTCTCCTCCTCTCCAGTTCCACTATTACCATCTCAGTGAAGTCCCTCGTCTATTCATGCATGAACTATTATGATTTCCATTTCTCCTTTTCTGTTTTAAAGAATTATTCATTTATTTAATTCCATTTATTATTATTTTTTAATTTGACCAGACAGAGAGAGAGAGAGAGAAAAGGGAAAGCAAGAAAGCAAGCTGCTAGGTCCAGGATTCGAATCTTGGTCCACCACATGGGAATCCAACACCTTTATCCACCACCTTCCTGGTGGCTCCTTCATCTCTCCTTTTGATTCATCTGCTCCATCATCACCAATTTAAATTTCTCTTAAACTGTATACTTGTCTCCCTGCTAAAGGTCATTTAATGATCCCTTACTGATACTGAATAAATTCTACACGCCACAGCCTAGTATTCAAAGTTCTTCCTAATTATCCCTTTCTAGCTTCATCACCCACCACCTAAACTGGAGGACACCTTCTGCACTTTTCAGGTACCACACTTTGGACTTGAACCATTTCCTTTGTCTAGAGTCATATTCCAATTCTCTTGGCTTATTTAAGCCCAAACTCTCCTACAAAGAAAGCTGGCTCACTCTTCTAGTAAAAGCATTCTTGACGGTTTGCTGTTTACACTGAACTCTCTTAGCTCCTACAGTGCTTAGTGTATAGACCAAAGACCTGACACTTGGTATGTGCTCCCTTTTATTGCTTCCTACCCTTTTATGCACGAAAATGTCTTTGCAATCAGAGTTAAATCCCGTGAAGGCAGGGACCAGGCCATTGATATTTTCTGTGCTGATGGTCTTTTTTGTAAAAATATTTTAAAATAATTATTTATTTTATTTTATTTATTCATTCATTTTTTTTTTTTTTTTTATTTTTTTAAATTTGAACAGAGAGAGACAGAGGGTGAGAGTGAGAGAAAGGAAGTGAGAAAGCAAGCCACCAGATTCAGGACTCGAACCCCGGTTGGTCGGCCATGTGGGAGTGACCAGAGCCTTAACCACCACGCCACCTGCTGGTCCCCCTGATGGTCTTTTAATAGAAGTTTTGGATCTCTAAGTTCGTCTAGCCCTACTGATATGTTTCACGATCAGTCCCACATAATTGAAAGCCATAGCCAAAGCCAAATCTTTTATTTGCTGATAATTATAAATCGGAGGGGCTGGATTACATAGAAAGGCAGGATTTAGAAGGAGGGAGTCAAAGCATTCTCTGAACAAAGCCAAGGAATTTGGCAGAATGGGGAATAAATGATTCTGGTGCCAGGAGGGGCACGGGGTAGTAGCTGCTGGAGGGCAGAGTGCCTCTCCTGCATGACCCGTTGGTTCTCAAAAACAGGGGGTGTCCACCAATGTTTTTTTCATGATGTGACTTCCAGCCGTAGTACTGTACATTCTTCCCCGCAGGCCCGGAGCAAGAAATAGGTGGTTGGCTTTTTGGCTCCCTGAAGGCTAAGCCCATAGGAAGACCTACTGACTGGTGCTGGGTCCCGGCCGAGGGCTCTAGGTCCCGGCCGAGTGCTCTCCACTGTGTGAAGCAAGCCAGCACCCACCCCTGGCAGGAATCCGTGGATTAAGCAGACATTCAGTCCTTGGCCTCCATCCCGGGAAAGACGAGCAAGGGGCTTTCCACCTGCCCCTAGCCTCGCCAGGACCCATGGCCTCTCGACTTCCCG
>NW_006159690.1:2749818-2758035 GCF_000334495.1 Tupaia belangeri chinensis
CCCTCCGCGCCCCGCCTCCTGCTCCCCTCCGCGCCCCGCCTCCTGCTCCCCTCCTCGCCCCGCCTCCTGCTCGCCTTGTCCTCGTTGTCCGCTCCGCCCCTCACGCTCGACGGGCTCGCTCCCACGCAGGGAGAGCGGGAGGTGCGCGGGCACGCGAGCACTCCGAGGCGGAAGGCCAGAGGTGCTCTCCACCGCGGGAGCGAGCGCGCAGGCGCCTTCGTGGGATTCGCTGTTGGCGCCAATCCCCGCGGCTGGCGTCCGGCTGGTAAGAGCCCACGATTCCGGGGTTCTAGACGCCCAGCCGGTATGGGGAGGTGCTCGGGGCTCGCGAGCCGCTGCGAGCTGGAGCGCAGCTGGCTACCCCACTGCCGGCTGCGGTCTCAGAGCGAGGCCTCCCCAGCCCAGCCTGCAGGGTCGCCTGGGGGCCGGGTGGAGGGACGCGGGGCTCGTGGTGGCACCTCCTGATCGGCGGTCGTGGTGCCCGTGTCTGTCCCTCTGGAGAAGGGAGGAAGAAAGTCGGGAGGGGTCCCTGTTGCCAGATAGCTCACCTAGGAGGGCTGCTCGCGCTGGCGCTGCTCCGGGAGGTGGACGTTGACTTTGGGTCAAGATGCCTCCTCAGGGCAGAGTGGGCGAAAGCGACTCTGCTGCCTGCCTAACATCTTGTGGCTTGTGCATGGATTACTGGTACTTTGCCTTACGGTGGGAAAAGAGCAGTTGAAAGTGTCGCAAGGTACCTTTAACTGCACACGAGTTAGGACCTCCCCTCCTGTCACGCGTACTGTCTCCATTCAGCAAATGCTTCCTGGGCACCTGCTTTCTGCCAGTGCCTTTCTAAGCTGGGGACAGAACAACGGCCCACAACCGGAGGATCTCTGCTCACTGGGAGCTTTATTCTAGTTGCCAGATGAATGTCCTTTCCTTTCATGATTTTTTTCTTGAGATAACACGTACAGGAAAATACTGTATGCCAATCACAAACTGTAACTAGCTGATTTATCACGGAATAAACACATCTAATAACCCCCGCTAAATCAAATATACGTTCACAGAGGACCGACCCTGTACCCATCTCAATCCATCCCTTCTTTTTCCCACAAAGGAAACTATCAGTATTTCCTGATTTATAACACCATTGAGAAGTTCTGCCTATTCCTTTCAAGGAACCATATGGTATGCTTTGGTGTCTAGTTTTTTTTTGTTTTACTCTGTGTGTGAGATCGTTTCATGTTGTCTAAAAATACAATTTCTGGTAGTGAAAATAATTAGGAAGAGAATTAAAGAAGGTAAGTTATAAACAATAAGGGGAGGAGACTAGTAGAGCCCTCAGACGTGACCTTTCCCAGTAGATAACTTTAGATACAACATGAATGACAGAAAATTAGTGGGTGAGCTGGGTTAACAGCATTCCAAGCAGAGGGAACCACGTGGAAAGGGACTGAAGTATGAATGAATTGGCAACTTCTGGAAGGAGAGGAAATACCCCAGGAGAGGTGGGAGGAGAGGAAGTTGGGGAGTCAGTGAGGGGTCAGTTCAGAAAGGGCTTTATGGCTGGGGCATTTGGGTTTTATTTTATAAAAGGGTAACACATCTGGGGAAGTGTTTTTGATGTCCTTGAACTGCTTGACCGTCTTGTGTGGGATAGGAAGGCCTAGCTGATTCACTCATCAAAGAAGCCCTTCTGGCACTACTTGGCAGCCATTGGGAATTGGGGTAAACATTAGCGCATTGAAGAACCAAGTTTTCTATTGTATTGTCACAAATTTTTAAAAAGAATTATTTTATTTAACTTTATTTAATTTAATTTGATCAGAGAGGGACAGAGTGAGAGAGAGAAAGAGAGAGGGAAAGTCAGAAAGCAAGCTTCCAGGTCCAGCTCTTAAACTGTGGTGGGCCATGTGGGGGTCCAGGGTCCTTAACCACCATGCCACCTGCTGGCCTTTTGTCACAATTTTTTTAAAAGGATTATTTTTTATTGAACTTTATTTAATCAATCAATTATTTAATTTGACCAGCGAGGGACAGTGAGAGAGGGGGAAAGTGAGAAAGCAAGCCACCAAGTTTGGGACCCAAATTGCAGTAGCCATGTAGGAGTCCAGTGCCTTAACCATCGCGCCACCTGTAGCCCCTGTATTGTCTCAATTTATATGAATTCTGACACATAATTTCCTTTCAAAATCAGATTTTTTAAAAGAGGTTTTTGCTATAGGGCACGTGAGCTTGCCAGAAAGACAGAGAGAGACAGAGAGACAGAAAGCAAGAAATCACTCCCCAGGGGGGATGACCATGCCACTATCCCTTCTCCTCCATTCTCCTTTCAGGATCTTGGGCATGCATGCACACACACCTGGCGTTAGTTTAAGCCACTGGGTTCAGGATTTGAACCACGGTCGACTACATGGGAGTCCAGCGACATAGCCATTATGCCAATTGCTGGCCCTGTAGATTTGTTTTTTTTAAAGAGAGATTTGTGCTGTAGTGCACATGCGCTCATCTGAGAAACAGAGAGACAGAAAGTGAGAAATCACTCCCCAGGGGTGATTGCCATGCCGCAGTCCCTTCTCCTCCATTCTCCTTTTGGGATCTTGGGCACATATGTACACATGCCCAGTGTGAGTTTTAAGCAGCCGGGTCAGGGACTCAAACTGCAGTCGGCTCTGCGGTAGTCCAGTGGTGTAACCATTACACCATTACACACACCATCTGCTGGTCCTTCCCAAATCAGATTTAGAAGTCACTTTAGAAATTAGGCAGGTGGTGTTGTGGATAAAGGCGTTGTATTCCCATCCCATAGGACTGGTCGCAGTTTGAGTCTTGGACCTTAGTGTCTTGCTTTCTCGCTTTCCGCATCTCTTTCTCTGTCTCTGTCTGGTCCAATTAAATAATAATAATAATAATAATGACAAATGGAATTAAATAAATAAATAATTCTTTAAAAAAAAAGAGAGAAATTAGTCATCTCGGCGGGTGATGTGGTGATTAAGGTGCTGGACTCCCACATGGCTGACTGTAGTTTGAATCCCAGACCTGGTGGCTTGCTTTCTCACTTTCCCTGTCTTTCTCTGTCCAAATTAAAAAAAAAATAACAATAATAAATAAAATAAATAAATAAATCTTAAACAAAAAAAGAAATTAGTCATCTCTGGACCAGCAGGTAGCATGGAGTTTAAGGTTGCTGGATCCCACATGGCTGACTTTGCGATTCAAATCCTGGACCTAGCAGTTAGAAAATCATTCCAGGAGCATTTGTATGGATACTGGAAGTACTGAAAAGAGAGTAGAGGAGAAGGGACTCAAGCGGTTATGCCCTCCTGGCACCTCAAATGTGTTGTGTGTGTGTGTGTGTGTGTGTGTGTGTGTGAGAGAGAGAGAGAGATTTCTCATTTTCCTTTTCTCTGGTGAGCACACACTGCATGTACACTATAGCAAATTAAAAAAAAAATCAGCCTTACATTCTTTCTTTTGTAAGAATAGTTTAATTTTGTTTATCGTTAGCACTTTTAAATTTGACCAGAAGGAGAGGGAAAGTGAGGAAGCAAGCCGTCAGGTCCAGGACTCTAACTGTAGGTGGTCATGTGGGAGCCCAGCACCTTAACTACCACACCACTTGCTGCTCTAATCAGTCTTACATTCCTACATTTAAAATATTCCTATCAGATAATTGCTCAGCTTCTGTTCTCCCCCACCCCGAGATTTATTTTTTAACTTAGAGTACATGCACTTGCTGGGGAGACAGAAACTGAGAGAAACCCCCACCACCCCCACCCAGGGGGGATGGCCACACCATAATCCCTTGGGATTTTGGGCTCACATACATTTGTACCTGGTGTGAGTTCCACGCTTCTGGGTCTGGGACTTGAATTGTGGTCAATTATGTGGGAGTCCAGTGATGTAACCATTATGCCATCTACTTGGTCCACATTGTGACTTTTTTTTTTTAAGAATTATTTTATTTAACTTTATTTATTTATTTTAACTTGACCTGAGAGGGATGGAGTGAGAGAGAGAGAGAGAAAAAGAGAAAGTAAGCTGCTAGGTTCGGGACTTGAATTGTGGTTGGCCATGTGGTAGCTGTTAACCACCACTCCACCTGCTGGCCCCCAAATATGACTATTTTTAAAACATATAATTTTATTTCTCATTATTATTACTTATTATGTATATAATTTTATTTATCATTATTATTTTTAAATTTGCAACAGGGCATGTGCACTCACCAGAGAGGGAGAGAGAGAGAGAGAGAATGCAAGCTGCCGGGTCTGGGACTCAAACTGTGGTGGGCCATGTGGGGTCCATGTCACCCGCTGGCCCCCATTATGACTATTAAGTTTATTGGTAGTCTTAGTTTTGTTACTCAAGGTTTCTAGTGAAGTACTTAAATGAGTTTATCTAGAACTGTGGACAATTAACTTGGTCATATTAGTGATTTAAATTTCCTGGATAGAATGTTACTTATGCTCTATTTTTAAATCCAGGAATCAACATTTGCATGGTAAATTTTAAACATGATATCTCAGCAGAAAACAGAGTGTTGTATTACAACTCAAGAATACATAGTGTATCATGGTGTTAAAAGGGGCTTTTTGAGTAAACTAAAAAAAGATTTTGAATAGTTTATAATGGCATGTAACCTGACTAACCTCAGGATTGACACTGGAAAATGATTTAATTTTAATTTTCCTTATCTTGTTTCTGTGATAGAAGTTAGTGATGATCTAAAGTGAATACAGCAGGAGAAAATAAAGAGAAAGGGGATTTATGTAATCAGAGTTACAGAGCCCTTTCAAAGACATCGAGTCATTCTGATCGAGGTGCTAGACTTCATTAATTCTGGGGTTGTCCCTTGATTTTTTTTTTTTTTTAATTTATGTAAGAAAATAGTTTTAGCCCAGTAGGTAGAATGTACTAAAGTTTTTCCTAAATTTTCAGTTGGCTTATTAATTATATTTTTCTGAATTTATTTATTTATTTTTGGAGAAGTTTTTTCCTTAGGGCATGTGTGCTGACCAGAGAGAGAGAGAGAGAGAGAGAGAGAGAGAGACAGGTGATGAGAGGGAAAGTGAGATATCCTCCCCCAGGGAGATGGTTATTCTGCAATCCCTTCTCCTCCATTTTCCTCCTGGGATCTTGGGCTCGTATGCACACGTTTCCAGCATAATTTTCAAGCCACTGGGTCTGGGATTTGAACCATGGTTGCCTATGTGGGAGTCCAGTGATGTAAACTGCTGTACCATCTGCTGGCCCACTGTGAATATATTTAAAGTATATCCTGTGGTTACAATGACCCATCCTCTTTCAAAGAGAAGAGGAAAATGTCAATTTCTTTCTTACTTGTAAACTCCCAACTTATGAGAAAAAAAGCCATGTAAATAGTTAATTTGGTTGTATTTTCTTTAAAGTTTGAGTCTCTACTGATTTTTGTAAAGGTTCACTCTCAAAGATGGAAGGTTAGTGTGCTCGGTGCAAGTATATTTTGGAAAAAATGAACTGAAAACCAAACTACAGCTATTACTTTGGTAGATGACTTTCCCAAACAAAATACAAAGATAAAAATTTTTCTTTTTGTACTAAAGATAAATCACCCCTTTGTCTACCTTTGTTGTCTTTTATTTACCTGGTGAATATACTCTAGATAGAATTGACCGTGCTGTCTGTATCCCTATTTTTGTATCTTCCTCTTAGAAATATTCCCTTGTGAAAGAAAATCCTTACTACATCTTTAAACATTTTGAGGATCATTTAACAGGGAGAATCATCTTTTGAGGCATGTGTATTTCCCAACTAGAAGACAAGGGAATATTAATTTAAAGCTATTTGATACTTCCTCCTCTCCATACCCTCCTTCTTTCTAATTCTTCTTTCTTTTCATTTAATGTTTTTTAGAGAGAGATTTTGCTACAGAGCATGTACGCTTGACAGAGAGACAGAGAGACAGAAAGCGAGAAATCTCCCCCCCCGGGGGGATGACCATGCTGCAATCCCTTCTCCTCTATTCTCCTCAGGATTTTGGGCATGCATGCACATGTGCCCTGTGTGGGTTTTAAGCTGCCAGGTCCAGGACTCAAACTGTGGTCAACTATGTAGGAGTCGAGCGATGTAACCATTATGCCATTGTTTGTCCCCGCAATTCTTCTTTCTACTTGGTTTAATGGGTTCTTTATTACAGGTACTGTACTCAGTTAAAGCTCGGTGTCTTTTTTATCCTAGGTTCCTCCTTCATAAATAATCCATTTTGACTGCTTGGAAGTGAAGCATCATTAAAATCCTCTCAAACTCCTGATTCCAAAGAAGTGATGACATTTCTCTGATCAAGAAAAGAAGTGACTGACTGCGTGTAAAAGTATTGTAGTGCTGGTTGTTTTTTCTTCTCCCTCCCTACATTTGAAGCACTATGGAGAAGTGGTACTTGATGACAGTAGTGGTCTTAATAGGACTAACAGTACGGTGGACAGTTTCTCTTAATTCTTACTCAGGTAATACATTTTTACTGTTTAAAAGACAGGTACATATTTCTTTGAATAGATTTTTATTTATTTTTTGTGTTTGTTTACTAGGGGATGGTTTATAGTTTTCTGGCTGGGACAGAGAACTTTAGGCCTTATTATAAAAGTATGGTCAAGAAAATATCTTTAGATATCTAATGCTAATAAAAAAGTATGTATTGGAGCTAAACAGGAGCATTGGCTTTGTGACATGAGAAAACAAAAATGTGTTCTAACCAGAAAGGTGCCTAGTGGAGAAATATAAGGTACTAGACATTGGAGAGAGGAGTGAGCTAATACTTTAAGGAGGGAGTGGAGTCAAAGGAGTTTCATTTTATTTTTTCATTTAGGACAGAGAAAGCATATTCCTAGTTTGAAAGGCTGTCCACCCTGGGGTGTTTTCTCACTTTCCTTCTCTCTGTCTTTCTCGTGAGTACATGTAACCTATAGAAAATTAAAAAAAAAAAAAAAAACACAAAGAAACACAAACACAAAAGATAGAGTTTGCCAGTGGAACTATTTCGGCCTGGAATTTTCTTCTTGGAAAATATTTAAAGAGTGATTTAATTTCTTTAATGGTTGTAGGAACTTTTCGGCTTCCTATTTCTTCTTCAATTATTTTTGTCATTTCTGTTTTTCTGGAACTCTGTCAATTTGACCTAAATTTAAAGTGTATCAGTATAAAATTATTCATAGTATTTTCTTACCTTTTATATTTCTGCTGTATCAAAGATTACTGCTTTTTTGTTTAGTTCAAATCGGTTTTATTAGAAGTTCATTAACTCTTTTAAGAACTATTTTAATTTGATTTATTCTTCTTCTTCTTTAATTTGACTAGAGAGAGACCACAGGGTGAGAGAGAGAAGAAAAGTGAGCAAGCAAGCCACCAGGTCTGGGACTCAAACTGCGGTTGGCCATGTGGGAGTCTAGCTCCTTCACCACCATGCCACCAGGCCCAAAGTTCATTCATTTTATTAGTATTTTCAAAGAACTAATTTGAACGTTGCCAGTATTCTCATGGTGTGTTTTAAGCTGTTATTTATTTATTTTTAAATTATTTAATAGGGAGAAAGTGAGAAAGCAAGCTGCCAGGTCCGAGACTTGAATCACAGTCAGCCATGTCTTAACCACCACGCCACCTGCCAGCCCCACTTTATTTTTTATAAAATAAATCAAATAATAAATAAAGAATTACTTATTTAATTTTATTTATTCATTGATTTTAATTTGACCAGAGAGAGGGAGGGAAAGTGAGAAAGCAAGGCATTAGGTCCGGGGCTTGAACTGTTGTTGGCCATGTGGGAGTGTCCAGCACCTTAGCCACCATTCTCTCTGCTGGTCCCCTTATTATTATTATTATTTTAAAATTTTGCTACAGGGCCTGTATGATCATCAGAGAGAGAGAGAGAAAGTGAGAAAACAAGCTACCAGGTCCACAGCTGGAACTGTGGTTGGCCATGTGGGAGTCTAGTGCCTTAACCACTATGTCACCTGCTGGACCCTGGAGTTATTTTTTTTAACCTGCTAAATAGGATAATTTAGCTCATTAAGTTTCAGTCTCTTCATTTTTAATTATTATTATTTAAAAAATTATTTTATTTAACTTTATTTATTTATTTTGATTTGACCAGAGACAGGGGCGGAGGGGTAGGCAGGAAGAGAGAGAGGGAGAAAGTGAGAAAGCAAGCTGCCAGGTCCGAGACTTGAATCACAGTCAGCCATGTCTTAACCACGACGC
>NW_006159690.1:2758179-2763411 GCF_000334495.1 Tupaia belangeri chinensis
CTGTTGTTGGCCATGTGGGAGTGTCCAGCACCTTAGCCACCATTCTCTCTGCTGGTCCCCTTATTTTTTATTTTTATTTATTTATTTAAATTTGACCAGAGAGGGACAGAGTGAGAGAGGGAGAGAGAGAGAGAAAGTGAGAAAGCAAGCCACCAGGCCTGTGACACAAATCATTTGTCAGTCGTGTGGGAGTCCAGCGCCTAAACCACCACATTACCTGATGTCCCCTTATTTATTATTTTTTTTAAGAGAGATTCTTGCTATAGGGCATGTGTGCCTGCTGAAGAGACAGAGACAGAGATAGAAAGCAAGAAATCACCCCCCGGGTGGGATGATTACTCTGCAATTCCTTCTCTTCTTGGGATTTTGGACACGCATACACACACACATGCATACGTGCACCTGCTGTGAGTTTCAAGCCACAGGGGTCCAGGCACTGAGCGCTGGTTGGCCATGTGGAAGTCCAGCAGTGTAATTGTTATGCCATGTACTGGTCCCCAGTTTCCTTTTCTAAGTGCAATTATTAAAGCTCTAAATTTCTTTCTAATCCCGCCCCATGAATGATACTTTCTAATTTCTTCTTTTTTTGGAGATATTTTTGCTATAGGGCATGTGTGCTTGCCAGAAAGACAGAGACAGAGAGACAGAAGGCGAGAAATCACTCCCGGGGGATGGCCACACCACAGTCCCTCCTCTATTCTCCTCTTGGGATCTTGGGCATGCACGCACAGGCGTGCGTGAGTTTAAGCCATTGGGTCCGGGACTCAACCTGCGGTCAACTACATGGGAGTCCAGTGACAGCCATTATGTCAGCTGCTGGTCCCAATACTTTCTAATTTCTATTGTAATTTCTGTTTTGACTCCTGAGTTATTTTAAGTATGTTCTAAAATTTTTAACCATTTAGGCTTTAAAATGATCTTTTTGATACACTAGTTCCTCTCCGACCTACAGTTTTGCTTTCTGTGGTTTCAGTTACCCATGGTCAATCATGGTTGAAGATAGGTATACTGGGCTTAACTGGTAGTTAAGGGAGCCAGATCCCATATGCTAGCTGCATGGTTTGAATCCCAGCCCCAGTGACTTGAAAAATATGCCAGGTGTGTGTGCATACATGCCTAAATACCTACTAGGATGAAGAAATGCAAAAGGGGTGGCCAGCAGTGGTGTGGTGTTTGAGGTGCTGGACTCCCACATGACTGAACATGGCTTGAGTCCTAGACCTGGGAACTTATTTCTCATTTTCCCTCTCCTCCTCCCATATGTGTTTCTCTCTCTGGTGAGCATATGTACCCTATAGCTAACTAAAATACTCAAGACTAAGTGAATTTAAGGGAATAGAAGTTTATTTTGACTCACTGTTGTGGTGGCTGGGAAGTCCAAAAGCACCGCAGAATGACTTTGAGCAGAACAGAGCAGAACGCAGTCTGTATCCGTGGCTTTCTCTCTGCTTCCTGTTCTCATTTCTGTTTGCACCTAATAGAACTCAGTCTTAGGGGCCCTGCCCTAACCATCCAGTCTATAATCTCTTCCCAGAAACCTCACTTTTCCATATCAAGGTTAATTTTTCACCTTCTTAATCGCATTACAATGACTGAACACATGAATTAAAAGAAAATAATTATTTAATTTTATTCATTGTCATTATTTTATTTTATTTATTTATTTTTTTTTGAGAGGTATTTGCTATAGGGCGCGTGTGCTCACCAGAAAGACAGAGAGAGACAGAGAGACAGACAGAAAGCGAGAAATCACCTCCCAGGAGGGATGGCCACACCACAATCCCTTCTCCTCCATTCTCCTCTCAGGATCTTGGACACACACGCACACACACCCGGCATGAGTCTAAGCCACCGGGTCCAGGACTTGAACCACAGTCAACTACATGGGAGTCCAGTAACATAGCCATTATGCCAACTGCTGGTCCCCTTATTTTACTTTTTAAAGTTGACCAGAGGGAGACAGAGAGAGAGGAAAAGTGAGAAAGCAAGCTGCCAAGTCCAGTATTTGAACCGTTGTTGGCCATGTGGGAGTCCAGCCGTCTGAACCACTGTGCCACCTCCTGGCCCCAACACATGAATTTCTGAGGGACATGTTCAAACTATAGTAGGTGTTGAGGAGGAGAATGTCACTGAGAATTAATTTTTGCAATGTATCAATCATTGTTAAAACAAGACTATGTTCTATTTAATTGGTTAATTTCTCTCTCTCTCTCTTAAGATTTTTTGCTATAGGGTATGTTCACTGGAGACACAGAGAGACACGGAGAGAAAGTGAGAAGTCATCCCCTAGGAGGGATGGCCATGCTGTAATCCCTTCTCCTCTATTCCCTTTCTGGCACTTTGGGCATGCACACACACACACACACACCCCTAGTGTGAGTTTCAAGCCAGGACTTGAACTGGGGACAACCATCTGGGAAGGCCAGTGCCATAACCACTGCACCACCTCCTGGCCTCTGGTTAATTTCTCTTAACTTTCCCATTGCTATTTGTAGAAACTTTCATGTTCTCTATCATGAAGGATGTATTTTATCAAAGGTGAATTAAAAAAAAAAATTGCCATGTCATCTAGCTGGTCCAAAAGGGAAATTTTATTATGGAAAGTTTTAACCAGATTTTCTTCTCTTAGATTGTTTAAAATTGAAATGTAAAGGCAATTAGTATATATTGTTAACAAAGAAACGACTTGTTTTTTAAGTTCAAGCATAATTCTGAATGGTTTAGCAATTGATAAAAAGAACATTTAAGTGGTGCTTAAGCTCACTTTCCTGAGAATGAGATAAAGCTAAAGCTCTGTAAATATACATTAGTGTGTTTTCTTTCTGTAATTCTGAATCTCACGTAAATGAATTTGTAGAATTAATCACTGTGGAAGGAATCCTTTTTGCCCTTCCCAACTGCAGCTCCCATAGGTACAGTTGAGTTGTCCTTCTGGGTTGCTTTAAGGGCACTTTAGCAGTTTTAAAAACTTAAGTACTAATTTCATAGCCAGTGTCAGCTGAATTTATTGAAGTAGGTCAGAGTCTGGATAGAAACTTGTTTCCCAACCCTAAAGAGAGTCATTATCCATTCTTCTATTTGTTAGAGAATGGTAATAAATTGTTCCACATTGACCACAAGTCTAGAGCAATTTCAGAAAATCTAGATAGTTGGTTTTTTTCAGGTTTAGGGAATTACCTAATGTCCTCTCAGACTTTTATTATCCCAGTGGACAAAAAAACAAACAAGCAGAACAAACAAATAAAAATGAACTCTTTCACCCCACAGAAGAAGCCATATTCAATGGTCGTATCTTTAAAATAGAAACACACATACACTCTCTCTCTTTCTCTACTGTAAAATACAATGTAAAATGCAATGAATTCATTGGGGCATCCTTTTTCTTTTTAAACAAATTTTTATTGTAGGTTTTCCCCCCCTTCCTGTTTAGTTTAATTGAACAAGTTTTAAATGTACTATATGCCTAGCAATATGTTTCCTTAGAATTCTGGAAAATCAATCTTTGTCTATAGGAACTAAAATCCTTTATTTGGGTATCAGTGAGAAAATAGTATAGGGCTGGCATGTGGCATGGTGGTTAAAGGTGCTGGACTCCCACATGGCTGACTGCAGTTCGAGTCCCTGACCTGGTGACTTGCTTTCTCTCTTTCTCTCGTGCTCTGTCCCTCTCTGCTCAGATTAAAAAAACAAGTAAGTAAATAAATAAAGTTAAATAAAATAATTCTTTTTAAAAAGAATTATTCATTCAATTCCATTTGTTATTATTATCATTTTTTAATTTGACCAGAGACAGAGAGAGAAAAAAAAAGAAAGTGAAAGCAAGCCACCAAGTCCGGGACTGGAACCATGGTCAGCCATGTGGGAATCCGCTGCCTTTGACGACTGCACCACCTGCTGGCCCTAAAATAATTATTTAAAAAACATCAGGAAATAGTGGGACAGCAGGTGGCATGGTACTTAAGGGCACTGGACTCCTACATAGCCAACTGTGGTTTGAGTCCCAGACCTGGTGGCTTGCTTTCTCACTTTCTCTCTTTCTCTTTCTTTCTCTTTCTCTCTCTCACTCTGTCTCTCTTTGGTCAAATTAAAATAAATAAATAAATAAATAAATAAAGTTAAATAAAATAATTCTTAAAAAAATAAAATAGTATAAACATATGGCAAAATATATACTGAAAGTATAAGTATTATGAGGGGTCAATAATTAATAATCAGTATGTTTTCAGGGGCCAGAAGGTGGTGTGGTGGATAAGGGCACTGGATTACCATTTGGCTAACTATGGTTTGAGTCCTGGTCCTGGTGGCTTGCTTTCTCGCTTTCCTTTTCTCTCTGTCTCTGTCTGGTCAAATTACAAAATAATAGTAACAAATGGAATTACATAAATAAACAATTTTTTTTTTCTTTGTAGAGGTTTTGGTATAGGGCACGTGTGCTTGCCAGAAGGACAGAAAGAAACAGAGAGACAGAAAGTAAGAAATCACCCCCCGGGGGGAGCACTCTGCCGCAATCCCTTCTCCTCCATTCTCCTCCTGGGATCTTGGGCACACATGCACACGCACCCAGCATGAATTCAAGCCACTGGGTCCAGGCTCTTTTGAGAAAGAGATACACACACTTGTAGCTCCTTTGTCTCTCTGTTCTCAGTTTTTCTTAACTATGTCGTCTGATCAGATCTGTGTCCACACCTCCTTTTTTTTTTTTTTTTTTTGGAGAGATTTTCACGGTAGGGCGTGTGCGCTCGCCAGACAGACAGAGAGAGACATAGAGACAGAAAACGAGAAATCATCCCCCAGGGGGGATGGTCACACCACAATCCCTTCTCCTCCATTCTCCTCTCGGGATCTTGGGCACGCACGCACATGCGCCCTGCGTAAGTTTTAAGCCACCGGGTCCGGGACACGAACCACAGTCGACTACGTGGGAATCCAGTGACATAGCCATTACGCTAACTGCTGGTTCCCTGTTTTCAGTTTTTAAGGGAGGATTTCATGAAGGATTTAGAATTTGGGATTATTCTTGAATATTGGATATGAATTGATAAAAGTGTATATGGGGGCCAGCAGGTGGCATGATAGTTGGGATGCTAGACTCTCACATGGCTGACCGCATTTCGAGACCTGGACCTGGCAGCTTACTTTCTCTCTGTCTCTCTGTCTCTCTCTCTTTGGTGAGTGCATCTACCCTAAAGCAAATAAAATAATGATAAATAAAACTAAGTAATTTTTTTTTTT
>NW_006159690.1:2763624-2822431 GCF_000334495.1 Tupaia belangeri chinensis
ATTCCTGCTTCCCTGCCTTTTGCTCACTCTATTCGAGCCGTAGTGGCCCCTCTGCAATTCCTTGAACCAGTTAGAAGCCAGACATAGCCTTATTTCAGGGCTTCATGTTTTTTGTTCAATCTTAAACACCTTTACCCTGACAGTCATGTGACTATCTTTCAGGTCTTTATTAAAATGTCACTTTCTCAAACAAACTTCCCATAACTAACCAATAAAATAGCTGCTCCTCTCATCACTTCCTAACTCCCTGAACCGGCTTTATTTTTTCCTCCTTTTGACATCAATTATGTGCTTTAATTAAGCATAACTACCTCTTCTAGATTTCAAGCTCTAGGAAGGCAGAATTTTCTGTTTAGTTTACTGAAGAGAAATCAAAGTCAGACTTGCGGTACTGAAATAATAATGAAAAGAAAGAAATGAAGAATGAAGTTTTAGTGATTAATCTGTATCTGTCTGATTCATATGAATAGATGAAGACTAATCCCAAAAAGGAAGCACATCATAAAAAGGAGACTATTCCTAAGAAGGATTTTTTTGTTTGTTTGTTTGTGCAAAAGGGCATATGCATTTGCCAGAGAGAGACAGGGAGACAGAGTGAGATAGGAGAAAGCACCTCCCAAGGGGAAGGGTCACACTACAATCCCTTCTCCTCTCTCTCTCCCTCCTTTTGGGATTTTGAGAACGTGAGCACACACTGCTGGCATGTTTCTCAAGCTACCTTTGTCTGGTATTCGACTGCCTTGTCTCACTCTCCCATTACAATATCCCTGCTATATACAGTTGTCTTCCAGAAGAGTTACTGAAAAAGTGATACATACAAGTAAAGGGAGAGAGGCCACAAGTTCCAACCATCAGCTCATAAAGTTTTTGGTAATAGGGAGCATAAACTCCACTCAGGGTTGGATAAGGAAGGGTCTCCGGCAGATCCACAAGTGTAGGTGAGTCTCCAAGGAATGCAGATTCAGGAAAGCAGTTCTGGTACACAGGGATAATTATCAGCTGATGCGGCACAGCAGTCATCTTGTAGTTACCAGGAATGGTGTTGTGGGGGTCTGCAGTGTGAGTTGTCCTTGGGTATCTGGCTTCCTTAAAAATGGCAGAGTAGTTCTTGTTTTCCCCTGAGGTAATGCAGGGCTGGTAACTATCATCTTCTTAAGTTGCAAGTTCTTCAACCTTGTTTTCGGCCTCCGGGCCATCCCGGGCCAGAGAGGCAGGGAGGGGCAGGGAGGCCCCCCGGCCGGCCAGGCTGTTCCGGCGCGCGCGCGGCTGCGCTGAGGGGAGGGGGCTAAGTAATTATTTTTTAAAAAAGAAAGAAGCATAAAGAATAGGTAGTAAGCACATGAATAGACGCTTAAATTTTTTTTTTAATAATTAATAATTAATGCAGCTTATCTTCAAGCCAAATAGGTGTGACCTAGGTCTGGAGAAAAGGCATACATGCATTTCTCAGGGTGATCACATACAGGGGTTCCTTTTATTTGTTTTTGAGATTGACAGACAAAATTTAGTGAAGAGATTTTTGATTGGTATGGCCCAAAAAGGCGGGACATGTGGAAGTGGGGGCTTGTGCGTTATAGGTGAATTCCACAATTTTTAGGTTGGTGATTGGAAGGGAAGATCTGTGTCTTGGGAAGAGATTAGTTAAAGAAAGTCTTCATCTACATCTCAAAGAAAGGGAAGTTCTGTGTCTTGGGAAGCAAAAGAATATACCGTAATTGTTTGGAATATACATCTCAAAAATACTATGCCAGGGACAGGATATAGGAAGAATTCTGTTAATGGAGAATAAATGGTCTATTAATGTTTGTGGACATGACTTCCCCAGTCCCTTTTGAAAAGATTTTGGAAAATAGGAAAAATAGTCAGACTTCTGTCCACTATTGGCCCAAAATCATTCCTCTGTTGCATGTGCAGACTACAAAATTGACAGGTATGGTGCTAGGAAGGCTCCATCCCTAGGAGTCAGGTCCCACGGTGCTAGGGAGGCTCATCCCTAGGAGTCAGGTCCCACGGTGCTAGGGAGGTTCATCCCTAGGAGTCAGGTCCCACGGTTGGTTATAGGCAATGGAGTCCTGGGGGAAGGACATGTCTGACTCAATAGCCACTTGTCTCTGGGTGAAGGGAAAAGTCAGGCCAGATCTCCCCCAAGGAGAGCCTTGGAGCCTGAGAGGTCACAAAGGGTCCATTGCTGGTACCAGGCACTGGGTTCAAAGCATCCCCTCAGAAGATCTCTGGTTCATCTCTGGTCCCTTCATGGTTGCCATCTTGTCGACGGAAAAATAACCAGCTGTAAAAATTAATAATTAATAATTAATGCAGTTTATTTCCAAGCGAAATATGAGTGACGTAGGCCCGGAGGAGAGGCATACATACCTTTCTCCAGATTAAGAGCATCTCCAGATGCTTAAAATGTTAAGAAAGGCATGTTTTGCCTCCTCTTAGGGCCTAGGTTACACATATTCATGCTTATAAATAAACCACGTTAATTATTAAAAAAAAAATTCAAAGTGCCAGACAGTAAAGATTTTTGAGGGTAGGAACCAATATATGTATATCCTGTGAAAGCATCCTGGGCATAATTAGTCTGCCATCACAGACTAATACTGCACATTCGGTAAGTGGAACCCAAGTCTTTTGAACTTAAAATCCTTGCTGTGTCACACACACTTGATTATATCAAATCCTTTCTCTATTATCAGTTAATGAGAAGCTACTAGGTATCATTGAGAATCTACTAGGTTCTATGATAACCTGAGAATATAAATGTGAACCAGATATGGTTCTTTCTGAGAGACAGAAGGGGGTGTGTATGTGTATACACACGTATAAATACACTGCAGGGAATTTCTTGTGCTATGTAGTGATGCAATGTGTATATGCTATAGAGATATTAATCTGCTTTTCCCATGATTATCTTACAGTGGGAGTTTCTCCTTTGATAGAGATCCTAGAATTTAAAGAATATTGGTATTCTGTAACTATTAAATGCAATAATCTACTTAATGTGGTGTTCTAAAGGTTTTTAGAAAATCTGTGTTGAATTTCAGTGAGCACTAATTACTAGGATGTCACTCTTCAATGTGACACACCTTATTAATGGATTAATGAGTATATTTTATTAGATGTGATTTTCATCTTACTTGCTGATTTAAAAACTTGGGACTCTACTTTTTTGGGCTTTCTCACAATTATTATTATTTTTTTTTAGGGAGAGATTTTTGCTATAGGGTACGTGTGCTTGCCAGAGAGACAGAAAGAGACAGAAAGTGAGAAATCAGCCCCCAAGGGATGGCCATGCTGCAATTCTCCTCTTGGGATTTTGGGCATATGTGCACATGCACCCAGGCATAAGTTTTAATCCACCACGTCCAGGACTCAAACTGCCAGTTGGCCATGTGGGAGTCTAGAGACATAACCATTATGCCATCTGCTGGTCCCACTTTCTCACAATCTTATAGTCAATTGCAAGTTAAAGGATAAGAGGGTATTTACTGTTTGCTAAATGGAAATATCTCTATGTCATTTTAAATGATTTTAGGATCACAGTTTCTTCTTTCTTCTTTTTTTTTTTTAGATTTATTTAATTTTATTCATTCATTCATTCATTGATTCATTTTATTTTAATTTGACCAGATAGAGAGAGAGAGAGAAAGAGGGAAAGTGAGAAAGTAAGCCACTAGGTCTGGGACTTGAACTGAGGTTGGCCATGTGGGAATGTCCAGTGCCTTAACCACCACGCCTTCTGCTGGTCCCCTTTTTTTTTCTTTTTAAAGAGAGATTTTTGCCATAGGACATGTGTGCTCGCCAAAAAGATAAGAGAGACAGAAAATGAGAAATTCTGATAGAGGGGACAATTATTCCATAATCCCTTCTCCTCTTTGGATCTTGGGCATGCACACGTGCCTGGCATGAGGTTTAAGCCGCCTGCATCCGGGGCTTGAATTGCAGTCGACTACGTGGACATAAACATTATGTCATCTGCTGGTACCCCAGGATTACAGCTTTCTTAATCAAGTTGTAAGGCATTACAAATAAATAAAAAATAAAATGTAAAAAAATACTGATTTCATAGAGTTGTCTTTGGCATCTAGTAGGTATTATCAAGTGTTAGTAATTAAAGGCTAATTATCTCTTATTTGCTATTTTGCATTAAAAACACATAAATTGACAATTAAAAATTATTTTATTTTATTCATTCATTTATTCACTAATTTTTAATTTTTATTTTTTGGAGAGGTGAAACACAGAGAGAGACAGAGAGACAGAAAGTGAGAAATCATCCCCCTGGGGGATGGCCACGCAGCAACCCCTTCTCCTCCATTCTCTCTTGGGATCTTGGGCGAGCACGCACACGTGCCTGGCGTGAGTTTAAGCTACTGGGTCCGGGACTAGAACTGCAGTCAACTACATGGGAGTCCAGTGATACAGCTGTTACACCAACTGCTGGCTCCTCATTCATTTATTTTTAAAATTTGACCAGAGAGAGACAGAGACAGAGAGAGAGAGGGAAAGTGAGAAAGCAAGCCACCAGGTCCAGGACTTGAACTGTGGTTGGCCATGTGGAAGTGTCCAGCGCCTTAACCACCATTCCACCTGTTGGCCTCATAAACTGACAATTTTTATGTAATTTATTTGACAGCAAAACTTTACCTATCTGATGTCTTTGTAATATAGAGCTGTTTTGGTTCTATACTTGATACTAAGTTACTTATGTTTAGTTTGTAAAACCCTTTATGAATTGCAGGTACTTCCTTTTATTATTTTATGGTACTTTTTGAAAGTATAGTTGACAGTTTTTCTCATGCAGTAAAAACAAACTTGGATATCTTATTCCTAAGTAATGTTAACAAATAGCTTCTATTATTTGAATGTTTACTCTGTTTCTGACACTGTACTGAATATTTATATTCACTATCTTAATTTATTCCACTAAGTTGTCTAGGTAGTTTGTACTGATCTTTTTTCTTTTTATTTTTTAAAATAATTTTCACCAGGGCCAGCAGGGTGTGATGGTTAAAGTGTTGGACTGCCACATGGCTGACCACAGTTCAAGTCCTGGACACTGTGGCTTGAAAATCATGCTGGGAGCATGTGTGTCCAAAATCCCGAGAGAGGAATGGGGGAGAAGGGATTGCAGCATGGTCATCCTTCCTGGGAAGTGATTTCTCACTTTCCTTTTCTCTGTCTTTAGCTAGTACATGTGCCCTGTGGCAAAAACCTAAAAACAATTTTTTTAAATAAAAAAGATAAAGTTTTGCCAGAATGGATGTGCCTTCTCCAGAGAGGGACAGAGAGTTAGAGAGGAAGAGTGGGAAAGCACCCCTTTAGTAGGCCATGCTGCAATCTCTTCTCCATCTGTCCACCCCATTGGGGTTTGGGATACATATGCGTACATGCCTGGTGTGCTTTTCAAGCTGCCAGGGTCGAGACTGGAATGGTACAGTTAGCCCTGTGATATGTGCCCCCCATCCCAGCCACCAGGCCATGGGGCTGATGCATTTTTCTTTTTAACACTTTTATTTATTTCTAAAATTTATTGAAATTTGTATTCTATGAATGAGAGAGAACAGAGAGACAACATTCCTGACAGGCTCTTTTTTCTTTCTTTCTTTTTTTTTTTTTAAGAATTATTTATTTATTTATTATTATTATTTTTTTTTTCCAGAGAGAAAAAGAGAGTGAGAAAGTGGCCAGGTCTGGGACTCGAACTGTGGTGGGCCATGTAGGAATTCCAGCGCCTTAACTACCATACCACCTGCTGGCCCCCCAACGGGGTCTTGATGCCACGATCCATCCCCATCTTTAGCCATCCCTGAATCGTGGGCAGACATGTGCTTGGTGTTCTAAGGGAGGTCTCTGGTCAGGAATCTGGAATCTTCCCACGTAGGTCAGGCTTGCAGAATGTCACATTTTATCACTGTGTCTAGCCCCAATCCTGTCTTCAATGAGCTGAGACTTACAGAGGGTAAGTAATTTGATCAATGTCATGCGGTCACCCAGTATGCCAGCAATACGAGGATTCAGATCTCATCTCTTTGACTTTTTTGGTAACTCCTGTGTTCTTTCTTTAACCTGTATTGCTGTCATAATTTAGAAAATTTCATAAGGGAATTAAAATCACTGATGTGCTAAAGTACATTGTTGTTTTTCCTCTTTTTACCTTTTATCCTAGGTGCTGGAAAACCCCCTTTGTTTGGTGATTATGAAGCTCAGAGACACTGGCAAGAAATTACTTTAAATTTACCAATCAAACAGTGGTATGGTAATTTTAACTTGATTTTATTGTTTAGCCTAGTCAGTTAATGTAGATTATTGGAAGATATTTAAAAAGAAAATATGCTGTTTGCTCCATCATGAACATCTTCTCCTGCATACAGTTGCCACACATATATTTCCTTGTATATTATAGACCCAGATTTGAAACATTATAGACCTGAAAGCTATCCATATTCTCAGCTGGGACATGCTTACTGAGCTCAAAGATTGACGATAGGATACAACATATCTTAGACCCTCCTCTGGACATGGGCATCGTGGGCTGAAAATGTCTTTTCCCGGTTCCCTCACCCACTGCTCACTAAAGATCGGTATGGATATAGGTGTAGATAAAAACAGAAGCGAGCCTTGCCAATAGCAGGTGGCTGACTTTGCAGAGCTGAGAAAGGAACCAGGGGGAGAAGCCTACAGTAATAGTTGTTGTTTTCAACTCTAAAAGATTTTTCTTATGTCCCTTTGGCTTATCTTTGAATACTCTGCATCTAGTAGAGGGCATAGCACTTTGTAAACCTCAATAAAAATGTTTTGAAGGGCCCGTCAGTGGTGTGGGTGTTAAGGCACTATATCCCACGTGGCCAATTGTGGAGTTGTGACCCAGAGTCAGTGACTTGGAAAACACGCCAGGTACGTAGGCCTGCATGCTCAAAAATCCCAAAAGGAGAATGAGGAGAAGGGATTGCTTTGTGGCCATCCCCCGTGGGGAGAGGAATACTTTGCCTCTCCCTCTCTCTTTTCGTCTCCGACATGTACAAACACCTGTAACAAAATTAAAAACTTGTACTTGCTGAAGGAATGAGTGCTTATGTATTCTCTTTCACCTGGTCTCATTTTCATATTTTTTTTCTGCATATTACAAAGGACGTCAGCCCTACCCTTCACCGGTTTCATGGTTCAGAATTTACAGAATCTTGTTTTTCAAGAAGGAACTTCATAGAAGATTTTAATGAATTATTATCGTTCTCAGTCACTTGAGCAGTGGTGATTAACCTTAATTTTATATGCAAATCACCTGGAGATTTCATAAGGCTTCTGTTTAGAATGTATGAGGTACGAAAAAAAGCAGCAGTTAGTGCTGAAGAGTGGCAGTGCTAGAGCGGGACTGCCCTAGCGCAGAGCCTCATCGTGCTATTTACTGGCTCTGACTTCGGGCAGGTGGCTTAGCTTTCTCTCCCGTAGCGTTAGCACTTGTAGAGTGGAAAGATTAGACTACATACGTCACTAGGTTTTGGGGAAGATTGAATGAAACGATTAATGTGAAAGCACTTAGACAAGTGCCTGGCATACGCTGAGCTCTTCATAAATGTTAGCTGTGGTTATAGCGATAGCTTCATAGTGTTTGTGCCTGTGTGTGATTGTATGAGAGAAAGAGAGAGAACCATCCAATGAGGCCTGATTATGACACACCCTTTTATCCTCCAGTTCTTCATCCTGTCAGGCTGCTGGACATGTGTCTGTGTACCTGGCATGTTTTCCAGGCTGCTGGGGCTGGGACTCAATAGTTGGCCGTGGGATCTGGTTTCCTCTGTGTACTACTGAGAGATGATTGTATGATTTTTAAATGAACAGTTCAATTAATTTTCCGTGCTATGTAGCAAAAAGCTATCAATAACTTAAACATATATTTATTGTACAGTTTCTTTTTTCCTTTTTTTTTGGAGATGTTTTTTGCCTTAGGGCGCATGTTCTCACCAGAGAGAGACAGAGACTATGAGAGGGAAAATGAGAAATTGTCCCCGGGGGGGATAGGGATGGTCATGCCGCAATCCCTTCTCCTCCATTCTCCTCCCAGGATCTTAGACATGCACACACACATATGCACATATGCCCAGCGTGATTTTCATGCCACCAGTCGGAAACACAAACCACTATTGGGCATGAAGGAGTCCAGCAACATAACTGCCATGCTATCTGCTGGTTCGTCCTTCCTTTCTCCCTTCCTCCCTTCCTTCCTTTCTTTCTTCCTCTCTTCCTTCCTTCCTTTCTTCCTCTCTCTCTCTCTCTCTTTCTTTCTTTCTCTTTTAGAGACTTTTGCTATAGAGTGCATGTGTTCACTGGAGAGACAGAGAGAGACAAAGAGATAGAAACCGAAAAATCACCCTTTATTATTATTTTTTTTTTCCAGAGAGAAAAAGAGAGTGAGAAAGTGGCCAGGTCTGGGACTCGAACTGTGGTGGGCCATGTAGGAATTCCAGCGCCTTAACTACCATACCACCTGCTGGCCCCCCAACGGGGTCTTGATGCCACGATCCATCCCCATCTTTAGCCATCCCTGAATCGTGGGCAGACATGTGCTTGGTGTTCTAAGGGAGGTCTCTGGTCAGGAATCTGGAATCTTCCCACGTAGGTCAGGCTTGCAGAATGTCACATTTTATCACTGTGTCTAGCCCCAATCCTGTCTTCAATGAGCTGAGACTTACAGAGGGTAAGTAATTTGATCAATGTCATGCGGTCACCCAGTATGCCAGCAATACGAGGATTCAGATCTCATCTCTTTGACTTTTTTGGTAACTCCTGTGTTCTTTCTTTAACCTGTATTGCTGTCATAATTTAGAAAATTTCATAAGGGAATTAAAATCACTGATGTGCTAAAGTACATTGTTGTTTTTCCTCTTTTTACCTTTTATCCTAGGTGCTGGAAAACCCCCTTTGTTTGGTGATTATGAAGCTCAGAGACACTGGCAAGAAATTACTTTAAATTTACCAATCAAACAGTGGTATGGTAATTTTAACTTGATTTTATTGTTTAGCCTAGTCAGTTAATGTAGATTATTGGAAGATATTTAAAAAGAAAATATGCTGTTTGCTCCATCATGAACATCTTCTCCTGCATACAGTTGCCACACATATATTTCCTTGTATATTATAGACCCAGATTTGAAACATTATAGACCTGAAAGCTATCCATATTCTCAGCTGGGACATGCTTACTGAGCTCAAAGATTGACGATAGGATACAACATATCTTAGACCCTCCTCTGGACATGGGCATCGTGGGCTGAAAATGTCTTTTCCCGGTTCCCTCACCCACTGCTCACTAAAGATCGGTATGGATATAGGTGTAGATAAAAACAGAAGCGAGCCTTGCCAATAGCAGGTGGCTGACTTTGCAGAGCTGAGAAAGGAACCAGGGGGAGAAGCCTACAGTAATAGTTGTTGTTTTCAACTCTAAAAGATTTTTCTTATGTCCCTTTGGCTTATCTTTGAATACTCTGCATCTAGTAGAGGGCATAGCACTTTGTAAACCTCAATAAAAATGTTTTGAAGGGCCCGTCAGTGGTGTGGGTGTTAAGGCACTATATCCCACGTGGCCAATTGTGGAGTTGTGACCCAGAGTCAGTGACTTGGAAAACACGCCAGGTACGTAGGCCTGCATGCTCAAAAATCCCAAAAGGAGAATGAGGAGAAGGGATTGCTTTGTGGCCATCCCCCGTGGGGAGAGGAATACTTTGCCTCTCCCTCTCTCTTTTCGTCTCCGACATGTACAAACACCTGTAACAAAATTAAAAACTTGTACTTGCTGAAGGAATGAGTGCTTATGTATTCTCTTTCACCTGGTCTCATTTTCATATTTTTTTTCTGCATATTACAAAGGACGTCAGCCCTACCCTTCACCGGTTTCATGGTTCAGAATTTACAGAATCTTGTTTTTCAAGAAGGAACTTCATAGAAGATTTTAATGAATTATTATCGTTCTCAGTCACTTGAGCAGTGGTGATTAACCTTAATTTTATATGCAAATCACCTGGAGATTTCATAAGGCTTCTGTTTAGAATGTATGAGGTACGAAAAAAAGCAGCAGTTAGTGCTGAAGAGTGGCAGTGCTAGAGCGGGACTGCCCTAGCGCAGAGCCTCATCGTGCTATTTACTGGCTCTGACTTCGGGCAGGTGGCTTAGCTTTCTCTCCCGTAGCGTTAGCACTTGTAGAGTGGAAAGATTAGACTACATACGTCACTAGGTTTTGGGGAAGATTGAATGAAACGATTAATGTGAAAGCACTTAGACAAGTGCCTGGCATACGCTGAGCTCTTCATAAATGTTAGCTGTGGTTATAGCGATAGCTTCATAGTGTTTGTGCCTGTGTGTGATTGTATGAGAGAAAGAGAGAGAACCATCCAATGAGGCCTGATTATGACACACCCTTTTATCCTCCAGTTCTTCATCCTGTCAGGCTGCTGGACATGTGTCTGTGTACCTGGCATGTTTTCCAGGCTGCTGGGGCTGGGACTCAATAGTTGGCCGTGGGATCTGGTTTCCTCTGTGTACTACTGAGAGATGATTGTATGATTTTTAAATGAACAGTTCAATTAATTTTCCGTGCTATGTAGCAAAAAGCTATCAATAACTTAAACATATATTTATTGTACAGTTTCTTTTTTCCTTTTTTTTTGGAGATGTTTTTTGCCTTAGGGCGCATGTTCTCACCAGAGAGAGACAGAGACTATGAGAGGGAAAATGAGAAATTGTCCCCGGGGGGGATAGGGATGGTCATGCCGCAATCCCTTCTCCTCCATTCTCCTCCCAGGATCTTAGACATGCACACACACATATGCACATATGCCCAGCGTGATTTTCATGCCACCAGTCGGAAACACAAACCACTATTGGGCATGAAGGAGTCCAGCAACATAACTGCCATGCTATCTGCTGGTTCGTCCTTCCTTTCTCCCTTCCTCCCTTCCTTCCTTTCTTTCTTCCTCTCTTCCTTCCTTCCTTTCTTCCTCTCTCTCTCTCTCTCTTTCTTTCTTTCTCTTTTAGAGACTTTTGTTATAGAGTGCATGTGTTCACTGGAGAGACAGAGAGAGACAAAGAGATAGAAACCGAAAAATCACCCTCCTCCAGGGGGATGGCTATGCCACAATCCCTTCTCCACTTTTTTCCTTGCAGGATTTTGAAACTCATGCACCTGGTGTGAGTTTCAAGCCACTGGGTCTGGAACTTGAACTGTGGTTGCCACTTGGGAGTCCAGTGCCTTAACCACTATGCCACTGCTAGCTCCAGTTATTGTAGTTTCTTTATTTAGGTCAGAAATCTGGTCACAGTTCAACTTTATATTCTACTCAAGGTCTCAGAAGGCTGTAATCCAAGTGTCAGCTGGGCTACAGATTTACTAGAGGCTCAGCTGGGGAAGGATGCACTTTAAAGTTTCCTCGGGTTGTTGGCAGAATTGATTTCCTTGCATATACAAGACTGAAGGCTTCAGTTTCTTTTCAGAAGCTAGCCTCAGCTTCTAAACTTCACTTGTAATTTTTTTGCCATGTGGTTTCTCCAACATTGAAATTTACTAAAACGGGGACCAGCAGTTAGCGTAATGGCTATGTCGCTGCACTCCCACGTAGTCGACCGCGGTTCGCGTCCTGGACCCGGTGGCTTAAAACTCACACCGGGCGCGTGTGCGTGTGTGCCCAAGATCCCTAGAGGAGTACAGAGGAGAAGGGATTGCGGTGTGACCATCCCCCCTGGGGGGTGATTTCTCACTTTCTGTCTCTCTGTCTGGCGAGCGCATGCACCCTATAGCAAAAAGATTTCTCCAAAAAAAAAAAAAAAAGAAATTTACTAAAACGTGACAACTTGCTTCTTCAAAGTTAGTGAGAGAGAGTCTGTCATATCTAATGGCAAGGCAGAATCTTAACCTATACATAAAATATAAGCAAAAGAGTAACATCACATTATACTTGTTATATTCTATTGGTTGGAAGCAAGTCACAGCTTTGGCCTACACTCAGAGAGGTAATTGTATACATTCAAGGGCCCAGATGCAAATTCTCTCTTTCGTTATATATTTTTTGTTGTATGAGTTGTTAGTCATAGATTAAGTCACCTCATAATATGTGAAGATAAGTTCTAGTTTGTTTGAGACAGTCCTGGTTTGTCTGTTTCATGGCTTAATTATTAGTAGATAGCTTAAAAGTAAATTTTTAGGGGCCAGCAGGTGGCATGGTGGTTAAAGATGCTGGATTCCCACATGGCTGACCATGGTTTGAATCCTGGACCTGGTGGCTTGCTTTCTCCTTTTCCCTTTCACTCTCTGTCTCTCTCTGGTCAAAATAAAATAATAATAATAACACATGGAATTAAATAAATAAATAAAATTTTTTTTTAGAGGTTTTTGCTATAGGGCACGTGCACTCGCCAGAAAGAGAGAGACAGAGAGACAGAAAGTGAGAAATCACCCCCGAGGGGGGGATGACCACGCTACAGTCCCTTCTCCTCCATTCTCTTGGGATCTTGGGCACGCATGCACATGCGCCCGGCATGAGTTTTAAGCCACCAGGTCCAGGACTTGAACTGTGGTTGACTACGTGGGAATTCAGCGACATAGCCATTATGCTAACTGCTGGTCCCAATAAATAATTCTTTTAAAAAACTAGATTTTTAAGCTTAATTTTTAATGAAATTAAATGAAATATTTAATTGTAAGTCTATTTCTTGAATATTTACTGATGAAGTGTTTTCCCCCCTCCCAGGTATTTTAATAGCAGTGATAATAATTTACAATATTGGGGATTGGATTACCCACCTCTTACGGCTTATCACAGTCTCTTATGTGCCTATGTGTAAGTTTTTCTTCCTTATTATACTCTAAATATTTGTGTACTTAGCAGATACAGTAAGAAACAGCATGATCCGGCTTAGTTGAATAGAGGAGAGATGGCTTGTAGTTATTACTGTATATATCTTCCATGTCGGTTTTAAGAAAGGGAACCATGTTTGAAAATTTCTATAGTTTCATGGGAGGACAGCTTAGAAAGAAATGCAAAAACCTAGCTTTATTTTGGAGTAAGGGTATTGCCAATCATGAAAGGACTCCTGAGAAATATATATAATATGTGTTAGTTGTGCACGGGAAAGGTTTTTTTCTGGAATGGTCCAAAGTAAATGAACAATATTGGTCCAAGTGGCATTCTGACTAATCTGCCAAGTTAGAAGCTAGAATTATTATAGTGTTTTACTTATGATTTAAGATTGGGATTGGGATTCTTCCTTTTAAAGAAACAGAATCATTTCTAGAAGTTGAGGAACTTCTATTTTGAGACCCAGTTCTATTCTGTGGTGGTATTTCATCCCAGACTTGAAGTGTCTCAGCAGAAATTTGAGGAACTTCTTTACATTATTTTCTTAACTCATCGTCCTTGCTTTATTATTTCAACTTTAGCCATGTCAAAATTTGTAAAAATAAGTTTTATGGAGTCCAAATCAACACCCAGACATCATGATAGTCTGCTATACTTTGCAGTTTCAGGGTAACATAATACAATAGAAAATTTCATTTTTTCCTCAATATTTGTTATTGAGAAAAAATGAAACTTAGTTTTATACAATGATTTATGGTTAATGGCTATTTATTATGGCAATTGTTATTCTTTTTTTTTTTTCCCCAGAGAAGTTTTTGCTATAGGGTGCATGTGCTCGCCAGAAAGAGAGAGACAGAGAGGCAGAAGAAGAGAAATCATCCCCCAGGGGTATGGCCATGCCTCAATCCCTTCTCCTCCATTCCTCTCTTGGGATCTTGGGTACTCATGCACACGCAGCCTGCATGAGTTTAAGCCACCGGGTCTGGGACTCGAACCGTGATCTACTACATGGGAGTCTAGTGACATAGCTGTTATGCCAACTGCTGGTCTCCCATATATTATTTTTTATTTTTAAGTTTGTTTAAGTAGGACATATGTGTTCCCCAGAGAGAGAGAGAGGGAGAGAGAGAGAGAAAACAAGCTGCCAGATCTGGGACTCAAACCGTGGTTGGCCATGTGGGAGTCCAGTGCCTTAATTGCCACACCACCTACTGGCCCTGGCCAATTATTATTTTAACTGAAAAGAATTATAAGTAAAACATAATCATCTAGTTAATACTACAATAGCAATTGTTCTTTACAAAATATGTGTTTAATAAATGAAATATGACACAAGTTGTTTTTTACCTGAAAGAACTATGAAATGTTCTAGTTAAATGTTATATGGTTTTTTGGGAAGATGAGCAAGGCAGGTGCTGTTTACAGTGTAAGTCAGTTTGATATGATTAAATAAAAAAAGAGTAAAGGCTTAAGCATTGACTATTGCTTTAAAAGAGCAATGGTCAGGGCCAGCAGGTGGCATGTGGTTAAGGCACTGGACTCCCACTTGGCTGACCATGGTTCTAGACCTAGACCTGGTGGCTTGCTTTCTCACTCTCTCTCTGGAGAGCACATGTGCCCTATAGCAAATTAAAAAAATATATAATAATAAATAAATCATTCTAAAAAAAAAAAAAAGAGCAATGGCTAATTCTCAAAGTAAATTTGTATGTTCTCAAATGTCCTTATTACTAAAAGTGGTGAACAGTAAGTGCATGTGTATATGTTTAAATTTGCAGGGCAAAGTTTATAAACCCAGACTGGATTGCTCTCCATACATCACGTGGCTATGAGAGTCAGGCTCATAAGTTCTTCATGAGAATGACAGGTAAAAGAGGAATAGGCGATGTGTGTAAAATTTGATTTTTAAAACATTTTGAACACACCGATGAAAGCTTTGATTACTGCACTTACTGCTTTTTAAATGATAGAACTGCACATATGCATTTCTGTGTATCTGTATAACTACACATATGCACTTCTGTGTATATAACCACACATATGCAGTTCTGTGTATATAACTACACATATTCACTTCTGTGTATATAACCACACATATGCATTTCTGTGTATATAACTACACATACGCACTTCTGTGTATCTGTATAACTACACATATGCACTTCTGTGTATATAACTACACATATGCAGTTCTGTGTATATAACTACACATATGCACTTCTGTGTATCTGTGTAACTACACATATGCACTTCTGTGTATATAACTACACATATGCAGTTCTGTGTATCTGTATAACTACACATATGCACTTCTGTGTATGTAACCACACATATGCACTTCTGTGTATCTGTATAACTACACATATGCACTTCTGTGTATATAACTACACATATGCAGTTCTGTGTATATAACTACACATATGCACTTCTGTGTATATATGATACCAAATCAAATGTATATGTAAGCTATACAACAAAAGAGTAGAAAGGAATGCTTCTGAATGTTTTACATTTATTATCTCACTTAATTCTTTGAATACTCAAATGAGGTAGGTACTGTTTTTATCCTTATTAAACGAAGGCACAGTTAAGCGAGGCTAATAGTTTACCTGTGGTCAGATAGCTATAAATTGAAACTTTAGTTGTTCCGGCTGCTGTTTTAATACCCTAATTTCAAATTCCTTTCACCTTTTTCTAAAGTAAACCTTCTGGTTGTATCTCATATATTGTATTGTTGTGCATTGTTACTGAATTGGATAATCCACTGAATAAATGTTGATTAAGAATTTGTGTGTGCTGTTGTAGGAGTATGAAATTATAAGCTTAGATTTCTTTATAATGTCATTTTTTTCCTAATTTTATTCATTGTCATTATTTTATTTTATTTTTTTGAAGTTGATCAGAGAGAGAGAAGGAAAGTGAGAAAGCAAGCTACCAGGTCTGGGACTCGATCCACTGTCAGCCACATGGCAGTCCAGCTGCCCTAACCACCATACCACCTGCTGGCCCAAGATTTCTGTATAATCTTTACATGACTAATGCTAGCCTGGGCCTTTTCTTTAACCAGTCTATGTTTAGACAGAGCTTATTCTCTACTATTAAATTCAGTCATGGAATCTCAGGTGTAAGAGAGAATCTGTCTTACTTGTCTCCCAACCCACTTCCACTGCCCTTCCCCTCCAGTGCTTTACTCCTCTCTGAGCTTTGTACCTACCTACCATGCGACTGTTTAGCTTCTGAACCATTACCTGTATTGCAGGGAACTCCCAACCTTTAGAGACAGCCTATTTGACATCCAGATAGTTTCAATCATTAAAAATGTTCTTCTTGGGGGCCAGCAGGTGGCGTGGTGGTTACAGGTCACGGACTCCCACATGGCTGATTACAGTTCAAGTCCTGAACCTGGTGGCTTGCTTTCTCACTTTCCCTCTGTCTCTCTGATTGAACTGGAAAATTAACAATAATAATAATAATAGTAATAATAATAATAATAAACAAAGTTAAATAAAATAATTCTTTAAAAAAACAGTCCTTCTTGAGGACCAACCAGTGGTGCGGTGAAGGCAGCTGGATGCCACATGGCCAACCTCATGGTTTGAGTCTTGGATTTGGTCGCTTGTATTAAAAGCCATGCTGGGCCTGTGTGTGTTTGCCTGAAATCCCAAGAGGAGAATGGAGAAGAGGGGCTTGTAGTGTGGTCATCCCCCTGGGGGAGTGATTTCTCACCCCACCCCCGCCATCTCTCTGTGATGAGTACACATGCCCTGTACCAAAAAATAAATAAAACACACTTTCCTTCTTGGGCCGGCCCCATAACTCAGCGGTTAAGTGTGCATCGGATCCAGATCCCACATAGCTATGGTTTGAATCCTGGCTTTTTCCCTACGTGCGGCTTGAAAAACGTCAGGTACACGTGCATTCTTCATGGATAAATGGAGGAGAAACAACTGCAGCTTGACCATGCCCTTTTTCTTTCTCTCTCCCTCCTTGTTTCTTTCTCTTTTTTTGGCAAGCACCACACACCTTCTGGGAATTTTTCTTTGTTTTTAAAGTCTTCTACTTATATTGAGCTTCCACCAGTCATTCCAGGTTGTGTTTTCTTGGACTGCAGAGAACAAATCTGGTTACCTCACATCCTGCAGACATTGGAAGTCACATCTTCTCTGGGTTAGACATTCCTGGATTTTTAGCTAGTCCTTAGATGATTTTGAGGCCTCTGTTGCGTTCCTTTGGTCATGCTCCGGTTTATCAGTGTCCCCCCAACTCCTTGTTATAAGGTTTTTACCAGAGGGCACGTGCACTCGCTGGAGGCAGAGGAAGAAGAGAGAACGTGAGAAGTCACCCCTCAGCAGGGATGGCCATGTCGTAGCCCCTCTGTTCTCTCAGGATTTTGAGCACACTTGCACACGCATATGATTTACAAATTGCCAGATTTGGGACTTGAACTGTAATCAGCACCTTAACTATCATGTCACCTGCTGGCCCCTGATATTTTAAATTTTTAAGCCCACATCAGAACAGAGAATGTTGGATACATCTAATTGATTGAATGTATGGGATTTGGTGGAGTAAATTAAGAAAAGAGAGTACTTTGTGACTTAGCAATTAAAATTAGGCACTCATGGGACAAGCAGTAAGCATAATGGCTATGTCGCTGAACTCCCATGTAGCCGACTGCAGTTCAAGTCCTGGACCTGGTGGCTTAAACTCACGTCGGGTGCGTGTGCATGCGTGCCCAAGATCCTGAGAGGAGAATGGAGGAGAAGGGATTGCGGCATGGCCATCTCCCCGATGGGCGATTTCTCGCTTTCTATCTCTCTGTCTCTCTCTGTCTTTCTAGTGAGCGCATGCGCCCTATAGCAAAAACCTCTCCAAAAAAAAAAAAAAAAGGCACTCATGAAGAGAATGAAAAGTGCTACGTGTGTAAAGGTTTGCCCATGATGGTTAGGAACTTGGTGTTAATAGAATTTTCTATCAAGGTTGGAGGAAGGGAAGACATGGGTTGATATAGATCCTGCTGGACTCATTGTTAAAATTATTGGTTTGTTTTCCAGTTTTAATTGCCGATTTGCTGATTTACATACCTGCAGTGGTTTTGTACTGTTGTTGTCTAAAAGAAATCTCAACTAAGAAAAAGGTAAGTTTTAAAGTAACCTGACATTTCATCTTTGAAATTGATTTTTTTTCTTCTTTTAAGCTCATTTATCCATTTCTTTCAAGTGAAAGAAAAAACAAAGATAGTTACTCCCCCCCAGGATGCCCATGCCAGTTTCTTTCTGCTCATAGCCTCAGCCAGGCTGAAGTATGGCACATGTGGCATGTCCATTGTGTGTGTGTGGGGGGGTCCCAGAGGTGTCAACCTGGTACCTTCCCACGTGGATCTGCTTCTGCTACTGCTGCACCACTGACCAGCCCTGAATTATTTTTTTGTTTGTCTATTAAGTTTCAACCTTAAAGAAGCCATGCTTTTGGGAATAGATAGAATACTGAGGAACATTTTATTTTCTATCAATTAATTGTCATCTCGAGAACATTATCTTACCGTACAGTAATTATTGTAATGCCCTACCATAATAGCAATAAGATACACTGCATCTTAGAATTCATTTACTACTGAGCTGCATACCATGTTGAACTTTTCCCTTGACTGGTAAATGTGAATTTTGAGCTGGTTTCTGAACATGACTAAACTGAAAGGCATTTTGAAAGTTGCTATATATTCTCAGATTCATAGTTATCAAATATTCTTTTTGGTCTTTTTAGATAGTTTAAGCATTAGATTAATTTCTCTGTATATCTAAAAGTACTTCTCTTAACAAGTACCTTTTAGTGATTTTTCCTTCTTATTTTTTTTTAATTATTTCCTCTAAGAGTAGGAGAGATAGAGACAGGGAAAGGGAGACAGAGACAGAGAGATAGCACCCGCATCGCAGTCTTGATGCTGCCAGCCGTGGATCATGGGCACACACATGCCAGCACATTCAAGGGGGTCTCTAAATATGAACCTGGAACCTTCCCTGCGGGGTCAGTCTCACACAGCATCACATTTTATTGCTCCTCTACCATCTAGCCCCAATATTTCCTTTTTATTGAAATGTCTTATGTCACCTTCGTGGAACTTCAGCATCTAAAGAATTATTTTATTTTTTAAAGAACTATTTATTTAATTTTATTTATTCATTAATTTAGCTTAATTTCACCAGAGAGAGACAGAGAGAGAGGGAAAGTGAGAAAGCAAGCTGCAAGCCAGAGGTCCAAGACTTGAGCCATGGTTGGCCATGTGGGAGTGTCCAGCGCCTTAACCCCCACATCACTTGCTGGGCACTCTAAAGAATTATTTTATAAAAATGGAATATTTTGGGCCAGCAGGTGGCATCATGGTTGAGGGTATTGGACGCTCATATGGCCAGCCACAGTTCGAGTCCTGGACCTGGCTGTCTTGCTTTCTCACTTTCCCTTTCTCTCTGTCCTTCTCTGGTCAAATTAAAATAAATAAATAAAAGATAAATAAAATTAAATAAAATAATTCTTAAAAAAAGGAATATTTTGATAAAAAGAAGGTATACCGCAGGAAAAGGGAAACATTTGCTACTGTGTTAAATAAAAATCACACCTTTGCCTTGTTTGATTTGAATACAAGATCTACTTTCTCATTTCATAATATTTTTCTTTACAGATTGCTAATGCATTATGCATATTGTTGTATCCAGGCCTTATTCTTATCGACTATGGACATTTTCAGTATCCTTTCTAATTTAGAAATGAAGTCACCTGCATAATATGAAATCTAGGCTTGATTTGTATAATGTTGTCATCCTGTAATATCATATTTGTTGGGGTACTTATATAAACTATTTTCACAATGAGATGAAATAATTTTGTCACCTAACTTTTACGTGAAGGATGAAAAAAAGGAAAATAATTTTAATAGTTTTGTGAGTTATTATTTTAAAGAATTATTTTATTTAAACATATTTATTTATTTAATTCAATAAGAGATAGAGAGAAGGAAAGTGAGAAAGCAAGCCGCTAGATCCGAGACTAGAACTGTGGTCAGTCACGTGGAAGTCCACAGCCTTAACCACAATGCCACTTGCAAGACCCACTTTTTTTTTTCTTAGAGATTTTTGCTATAGGGTGCGTGCTCTCACCCAAGATACAGAGAGAAATAGAAAGTGAGAAATCACCCCCCCAATGGGATGGGCGTGCTGCAATCCCTTCTTGTCCATTCTCCTCTTGGTATTTTGGGCACCGACGCACACTTGCCCGGCATGAGTTTGAAGCCACTGGTTCCAGGACTCAAACCGCAGTTAGCCATGTGGGAGTCCAGTGACATAACCATTACACTATCTGCTGGTCCCAAGTTTTTTGAGTTTTAAAATAAAATGTTTCTAGGGCTAGTCAGGTGACATGGTGGTTAAGGCAGCTGGATCCCATATGGCTGACTGTATGGTTTGATTCCCAGACCTGGCAGCTTGAGAAATATACTGGGTGCGTGTGCATGCATGCCCAGGATCCTGAGAGGAGAATGAATTATGGTGTGGCCATCCTTCCTGGGAGGTGCTTTCTTACTTTCTCCCCCCTCCCTCTCTCTCTCCAGTAAGTGCATGTGCCCTATGACAAATTAAAAAAAAAAAAATTCTCTAACATACAGGTAGCTAGAGGTGTCAGGAAACTAAAACTGAAAAATTAAAATCTGTAGGGCCAGCAGGTGGCATGGTGGTTAAAGCACTGGACACTCCCACATGGTTGACCATGGTTCAAGTTCCAGACCTGGTGGATTACTTTCTCACTTTCCTTCTTTCTGTGTGTCTATCTTTCTCTGGTCAAATTAAAATAAGTGAATGGATAAATAGAATTAAATAATTAAAAATATTAAAATCTGTATGACTTTTATTGTATGTATTTTTTGATAAGGAACATTCAACAAACAGATCTTAGAGTGTAAGTCGATAAAAGATATGTACGTGTATATACAATTTGTCTTCTAATATACTGAATGTTACTCTCTGTCGTCATCTCTCTTGAGAGTGAAAAAAAAAGGATGTATTAACATATGATTGCTTGGCTAAGAGCTTTTTCTCTTGATGCCAGTCTGTTTTTCATAATTAATATGTCTGCCAAAGGACTTGCAAAAGATATTCAAATCTGTAGTTGTTTTCATCATATTTTTTTTTTATTCTACCCACCTCCTTATTTAGTTGTTTATTTATTTTGGGGGGATATTGTTTGTGGAATTATGGCTATCAAATTATAATAATATTAAGAATAATGGTATAATAAAAAATGTTGTTTACTTGATTTTTTTTTTTTTAAGTTTTTGCCTTAGGTGTGTGTGTTGCCAGAGACAGAGAAACCAAGTGAGAAAGTGAGAAATCACCCCATGGAGGGGATGGTCGTGCCACAATCTCTTCTCTCTTCTCCTCTTAGGATTTTTGCATGGACACACATGTGTCTGAAGGGTTTTTCAAGCCTCTGTATCCAAGACTTGAACTGCAGAGTTGACCATATGAAATCCACTATCTCAGCCACTATACCATCTGCTGTCCCAAATTTATACTGTTTTTGTTTTTTTTTTTAAGATATTTATTTATTTATCTTTTAAAAAATTTAATATTGTGATTTTTCAAGCCACCAGGTCTGGGACTCAAACCACAGTTGACCATGTGGGAAATTCAGTGCCTTAACTACTACCATGCTACCTGCTGGCTCCAAATTTGTACGTTTTTAAATTCTTGGGGCCAGCAGGTGGTACAGTGGTTAAGGGCACTAGACTCCCACATATCTGACCATGGTTTCAGTTCTGGACTTGGTGGCTTGCTTTTTTCACTTTCCTTCTCTCTCACTCTCTCTCACTCTCTCTCACTCTGTCCCTCTCTGGCCAAACTTAAATAAATAAAATTGAATAAAATAATTTATTTTTTATAATTAAAACATTATAAAATAATTTTAAAATTTATTTTCATTATTATTATTATTAGTAGTAGTAGTAGTATTTTATTATTTTAAAGTTGACCAGAGAGAGACAGAGAGAAAGAAGGAATGTGAGAAAGCAAGCTGCCAGGTCCAGGACTCAAACTGCAGCCAGCCATGTGGGAGTCCAGCTGCCTCAACCATGATGCCACCTGCTGACCCCTAAAATAATTCTTTCAAAAAAAAAAAATTCCTTCTCTTATCATTTTAAGGGGTCTTGGGAAGGAAGGAGGTAAATACAGGTGCCCAGCTCATCATTTTGAGCCAAAAATCTAATTATGATATTGTTTTAATTAATAATGTTACTAAGCACATGAATTATTATGCTATTGATACATATTATAGAGGAAATATGGTGATCTCAGTAAGTTTTATTAATACTTTAACTTAACTGATGGAGTGTTATTCTACAGATTTTGGTATGTCATAGTAATATTGAGAAGTAGAACAGACATAGCACTATGTTTTAACTATTTTTAAAAATAATTAATTTAATTTAATTTTCAGTTTGAACAGAGAGAGAGAAAGTGAGAAAGCAAGCTACCAGGTCCAGGACTTGAACCGTCTTCAGCCATGTGGACTGTCCAGCACCTTAACCACCACAACATTTGCTGGTCCCCTACTTAGAGCCCTTTTAAATCTAAACAAATCACTTAACTGTTTAGCAGTACAAGTAATATAGTTGAGATTATTATATGTAATTTCATATTTATCACTTTAGTAGTTTAAATTTCTATTTGGAAATAGTGTTCAATGTATATGTTATTTTAAAATCACATAAAAGTATGCTCTATAAATGCAAGATCTATTTGAGTTAAGAGATAATTTCCTTGACACAAGGATATATATAATTCTGTGAGTCTTGGCTTTGCTTTGTGGGGTGTTCTTGGAGTATCTTGTGACTGGGACCTGCTAGGTTCACTGGCATTTTGCTTAGCAATAAACTATAAACAGATGGAACTTTATCACTCCTTGCCATTTTTTTGCTTTTTACTTGGCAAGTGTTTTAAAAAAGGCCTCAAAGGAAAGGGGTGAGTGACTTTTAAACACCAGAATTAAAAGATTTACTTCCACCCGTTTTTTGGGCATGTTTACTTGGAGGAAGTAATCTTTCATTTTGCCTTTTGGTGATTTCTTATAAATGGGATGACCATGGGGTGAGTGGGGAGAAAGAATAAGTATTATTCTGTATCCTTTTGTTTTAAATCTTTCTAAGTAGAAGGTATTTTGATCGATGTTCGTTTACTGGAGGTAATGGGAATACATCTCCATTCAGTATTTTCCTCCATGGCTGCATTCCCTTACTTCCATAGGTGCATCTGAGTTAAATGTTAATGAGGATGGTGACAGCAGGCTTTTTGTTGGAGAAGTGCACATCTAGTCAGTTGTGTGTTTTTGAACTCTGACTTGGGCAGGCTCCTATCTTAAATCTATATTGGTAGCATATAGTTAGCATTACTGTACATTTGCATTTGTTACATTCCGTGAGACACAGGTTTGCTTTTTCAGAATGATGACTTTTCTCTGTCTTACCACTTACCTTTGTTCTCGTTCTAGGTCTGTGTTGTTTGTTAAGCTGGCTGGTACCGTCCTGACTTCCTTCATCCTTTGCTGGCTGCCATTCTTGACAGAAAGAGAACAGACCCTGCAGGTCCTAAGAAGACTCTTTCCAGTTGATCGTGGATTATTTGAGGCATGTTTGAAAACTTCCTTCTCAAATGTACCTTCCCTGTGACCTTTAGGGATTTCATGTAGAAGACGCAGAAAATCAGAACTTGAGCTGCTTTCTTCCTGCAGTAATCCCTTGCCAGGTTATTTAATCCAGTTTATCACCCCTAGCGCAGCTGACATTGTCTAGCACGTCAACAGGTAACATTGATACCGCTATCAGATTCATAATTCAGTCATACATGTTTCAGAATTATTTATTTAATTTGTATTATTATTTAATTTGCTGTAGGGCATGTGTATTCACCAGAGAGGGGGGAAGAAAGAGAGAGAGAGAGATTGAGAACGTGAGAAAGCTAGTCACCAGGTCTGGGGCTTGAACCTTGGCTGGCCGTGTGGGACTCCAGTGCGCTAATGGCATACCACCTGCTGGCCCCAATTAAACATTTTTCTAATGAGATAGGGTCCATAATGAAAGGCAGTATAAGAAGTTGCAGCTACAGAGTTAACAACACTCTAAATTTTTGGCTTATATTATCTTTTTAATCTTAGGAAATTATTTGTTAAACTAATAATCATATTTGCTTCAGAAAAGTCTTGTAATTCCTTATGAGATATATAACCTTCATCCATAGTAATTTTTAATGAGAATTTCATTTCATTTCATGTCATGCTAGTATAATCACTCTTGTTAAACTTTTATTACATGAATAATTTGATCATTTAGACTTAGTAATTAAATTAAACAAACCATTTTTCTGAAACAAAAAGGGCTTTTAATAAAGTTAGACAGAGACAACATATTTATAGATAATTTGCTTTTGAATAACATTTCTTTTAAAAAGAATTTAAAAAGCACTTTATATCTATCTATCTATCTATCTTCCCAATTTCTAAATATATAAATCTCTATAGAATATCTTTCAATAGATCTATAGGCTGAGGGAGCCAGCATTTTGAGAGACCAAGAAAAGAGTTTGGGGTTTTGAAGGAGTAAGATTGTGTGATTGATGGGACCAGCAGTTAGCATAATGGCAATGTCGCTGGACTCCCATTTAGTCTACCACGGTTCAAGTCCTGGACCTGGTGGCTTAAACTCAAACTGGGCATGTGTGCGTGCATGCCCAAGATCCTGAGAGGAGAATGGAAGTTTGCGGTGTGGCCATTCCCCCTGGGGGGTGATTTCTCGCTGTCTCTCTGTCTCTCTCTGTCTTTCTGGCTAGTGCATGCACCCTATAGTAAAAACCTCTCCAAAAAAAGATTGTGTGACTGTGTGTCGTTGGGCACGATGGGGGGTTGGGGGGAAGAAAGTAATGATACTGATAATAGTAAATAATCACTATTGTTACTTTCTTTTTTTTTTTTTTTTTTTTTGCTATAGGGCGCATGCGCTAGCTAGAAAGATAGAGACAGAGAGACAGAAAGCGAGAAATCACCCCCCAGAAGGGATGGCCACGCTGCAATCCCTTCTCCATTCTCCTCTCGGGATCTTGGGCATGCATACACACAGCCCGGTGTGAGTTTAAGCCACTGGATCTGGGACTTGAACTGTGTTTGACTACATGGGAGTCCAGCAACATAGCCATTATGCCAACTGCTGGCCCCAGCACTGCTTACTTTCTAGGTGGCAGACAGTTCCATGTAATTTTATCTGATCCTTACAGTAGTTCTGGGGCAGCTGTTATCCCCACTTTACAGTGAAGAAAACTGAGGTCCGAAATTCATCCTAGTAGTACCTGGCAGAGCTGCAGTTTGAACTTTGAAAATTATGCTCCTAATGTCTTCATTATATGATCTCTAACAACTGTAGAAAGTAAAATTTCATTCTCTAAAAAAGATGACTGGTAATTTTTTTACCTTCCATTTCACAAATGGTATTTATCATGGTAATTATAAAGATGAGTACCAGCCATGTATGGTGTTGGATCTTCTTTGATTTGACAGAGGAGAGTGGGATGGTAGAGCTGTCGTGATAGTTCCTTTCTTGGTCCTACGCCCACACAGCCATGAGTCCCGCAGCTGTTGAGAGGGTGGGTTTCATAAACACGAGCGCTATCCGTACACTTCAATTTTGAAAGTGATCCTAGCACAATTGCCAGTGTCTTTAAACTTCTTGATTTATTAGCAATTAGCTCTTGCCATTGCTAGTAACTAAATAAACTCAGATGTGGAATAAGATGTGTCAAATGTGGCACCGGCAGTTGGCGTAATGGCTGTCGCTGGACTCCCATGTAATCGACCATGGTTCAAGACCCGGACCTGGTTACTTAAACTCACGCTAGGCGTGTGTGCGTGCATGCCCAAGATCCCGAGAGGAGAATGGAGGAGAAGGGATTGCGCTGTGGCCATCCACCCTAGGTGGGGGGAATGATTTCTCACTTTCTGTCTCTCTGTCTCTCTCTCTCTCTCTCTCTTTCTGGTGAGTGCACGTGCCCTATAGCAAAAACCTCTCCAAAAAAAAAAAAAAAAAAAAGATGGGTCAAATGTAACACGAATTCTACCTGTTAGGGAAAAAAGATGTCTCAGATAAACTTCCCAAGATGAGATAGTGTACTGTGATTGAAAAATATTAAGTATTTCTCAGCAATGTCTAGGTTGTGGTTAATTAATAGCTGAGTTTCTGTCACATAAAAAAATGAAAAATGCTTGACCATGTGCATGTGTTTTTATTCCTTATTCTTTTTATTTACTCTACTTTGTTGTAATTGTGAATAAAATTTCACAGATCTCAGAAGTTTATTTGCTTAGACTTTGGGCTGCACTTGTGGATTTAATATTTCATTCAGTTATACTAGAATGGGGCCGGTGGGTGGCATGGTGGTTAACGTGACTGGATCTCACGTGGCTGAATATGCAGTTGGCATCCTGTACCCAGCGGCTTAAAAAAACATAGCAGGCGTGTGTGTGTGCGTGCCCAAAACCCTGAGTAGAGTCTGGAGGAGAAGGGACTGCAGCATGGTCATCTCCCCTAGCTGGTGATTTCTCTCTTTTTCTCTCTGTCTCTTTGTCTCTCTGTCTCTGGCAAATGCATGTGCTCTATAGCAAAACTGTATTCATTTTTTTTTTATACCAGAATATAATACTGACAAATCTCTTTTAAGGATAAAGTGGCCAATATTTGGTGTAGCCTTAATGTCTTTCTGAAGATTAAGGATATTTTACCACATCAGACCCAGATAATGATCAGGTAAGAGAAGTTTGTATATAGTGTTTTATAAGCTACTCTTTAAAAGTTTCAGCAATACCTGGGAACCAGCAGTTAGTGTAATGGCTATGTCGCTGGACTCCCACGTAGTCGACCGCGGTTCGTGTCCCGGACCCGGTGGCTTAAAACTCACGCCGGGCGTGTGTGCGTGCGTGCCCAAGATCCCGAGAGGAGAATGGAGGAGAAGGGATTGCGGCGTGACCATCCCCCCTGGGGGGTGATTTCTCGCTTTCTGTCTCTATGTCTCTCTCTGTCTGTCTGGCGAGCGCACGCGCCCTACAGAGAAAATCTCTCCAAAAAAAAAAAAAAGTTCACAAAAGTTTCAGCAATACTTAAATTATCTGGCATCATTAGATAATGAAGTACTCTTCATTAGTGAATTTTCCATATAACTTAAACTTATCCTTCTAGGCAGTGAAACTGTTTTGTTTGAATTATTTTATGTGACTGTCTTTTTGAATTATTATCTAATTATCCCCTTAAACGGAGGTGATAATAAACATGACTTTAACATTATCTTGAAGAGTCATGATTTTCAGTAGTGTATCACTCAGGGTTCAACCCAAAAGGTAGAATGAGCAGGAGATCACTGTGTGTGTGTGTGTGTGTGTGTGTGTGTTTGTGTACACAAATTTATTATAAGGAATAGGCTTATAATAAGTAATGGGGATAGGCTCAGTATTCCAGAGGTCCACAATGTAGGCGGGCATCCAGGAAGGAATATCTGGGGAAAAGAAGAGTGATTCAGTCTTAGCTGCTGTTAGGAAAGGAGTAAGTACTCTTTTTTTTTTTTTCTAAGAGAGAATTTGCTAGAGACAGAGAGACAATGAGAAATCACCCCTCAGGAGGGATGGCCACACTGCAGTCCCTTCTCCATTCTCTTCTTGGGATCTTGGGCACGCTCGCACGCACATGTACTTGCCAGGTCCAGGATTTGAACCATGGTCAGTCACATGGGGGTCCAGCGACGTAACCATATGTCACCTGCTTATCCCCCTAAGCCCTCTTTTTAAGAACTTCCAATTGATTAAGTTGGGCCTCCCAATACACTCTCCCTTCTGATTAACCTAAAATTAACTCAATAGATCTGCAAAATCTCTCACAGCAGTGCCTTAGGTTAGTGATGCCAGTGTTTGAATTACTGCGAGAAGGGTGCTGCCTCCCTCTGTCCTCCGGCTCTATAAGATACCTCTTGTAGCCCACTGTAACAGGAAGCATGCGGAAGAGCATTCTGGGGATTTCAGTCCGGCCTCGCCAAGTTGACAAGTCACAAAGCAACCCTACATGTGAAAATCAATTAGGTTATATACTTATTTTCAGAGCTTTCAAGGCTTTTGTCAGGGTACTAAATAGCCCCAGACTACTTTGCTTGTTGAGTCTTTTTCTAGTTGTTTTTCCTCCTCGCTTATCAGCCATCATGAGAAGCTCTAGTAGCTTTCTGCTCCCTTTCCAAATTGGTTTACCATGGGCTTTAAAATCAGATAATCAGCTTTTGTGACAGGAGGGCCAGAAAGTCTCTATGTGAATAGACTTTATGAATGTTTGTGTTACAAGTATAACATTCTCTCTTTTACCTGGTTATGTTTTCTTATTTTGAGCATTTGATCATTTGACCTTCAACTCTGTACCCTTGTATCTTTTCTCTATGTGATAAAAAGTGCTAAAATAATGTGAGTGGTATTTAGTGTTATACTGTTTTGTGCTACATTATGTCATATAATCATATGTAAAGTCGTGTACACATTTTGATGTAAAGCTTTTATTTTAATGTTATTTGGTCTTAATTTTAATGAAATAAAAGTTAACTTTAACTTGAAATCAACGGAAGTTAATAATGTGATCTTTATTTTTAAAAAATATTTGTTTCAGCTAGCTTTACACCTCTAAAAAACAAACATTTTATTTTTATTTTTTAGCTTCTGTTGTACATTTTTGAGCCTGCTCCCTGCATGTATAAAATTGATACTTCAGCCTTCTCCCAAAACATTCAAATTTACTCTGGTAAGTTTCTCACTCGTTTAGATCATTCTTGCTACAACTGATCTTTTAAAATACAGATAATTATTTCCTTGGTCTGAACAGGATTTATGGAATTGGAAAATAAGACATTCTTTTATTTGGCAAACATTAATTGAGTGTCTTCCATACTTAGATGCTACAATGGCACTCGGCTGAGCAGTCATACTCAGTTTATTTATTTATTTTAAATAGTTAATTTTTTTCATTATTATTGTTATTTTAAAATTTGCTACTTGGCACGCATAGTTACCAGAGAGATAGAGAGCAAGCGAGATAGAGGAGAAAAAAGCAAGCCATCAGGTTCAGGACTCTAACCACAGTCATTCATGTGGGAATCCAGCACTTTAACCACCTGCCACTTGCTGGCCCCACAATCAGTTTAATTTAGCAACTATTTACTTTCTGTTTTGTCTTAGTTAATGAGGAGATACAAAGAAGAAAATAGTGGCAAAAAACATACGGTTACATTACTATGCTATAAAGCAGATTGTCAGTTTCTTTCAGGTATAAATGAAATCCTAGGATAGTGTGGGGAGAGATTTTAGACAGCTGTTTAGGGCAAGTGGGAGTTGAACCAGATTTTGAAAGCTGGGCAAGGTTTGGAGCAGCAGGTTAGACAGCAGGAGAGAAATTCAAGAGGAAGACCTTGTAGTTACAGAGGGGGGAAAGGACAGGGAATGTTCTGGGAATAACTATTAAAGTTGGTGTTAGTTTTATGTGTGTTATGTTGAAGGCAGGAGAGGATATGGTGAGAAAAAAAGGTCCAGAAGGACCAAGCAGATATTGATAAGGTTTTGTAGTTTAATTTGTGTGTCGGAAAAATTAAGACATTCCAGGAAGGGAGGAGGCAGAGCTCTGTTAGGGGAAAATGACTTGTGTCAGTTTGAAGATGGGTGGGTCTATTTCCCATAGCATGGGGGTTTTTCTCAGAGGTACATAAGATTCACCTAGTTGTATCTCTGTGGTATTAGACATTTTGTTCCTGTGTGCATTGGTCTATAAAATGACATTTAAAAAATACCTTTTAAAGGGAACTGGCAGTTAGCGTAATGGCTATGTCGCTGGACTCCCATGTAGTCGACCGCGGTTCGCGTCCCGGACCCGGTGGCTTAAAACTCACGCTGGGCGCGTGTACGTGCGTGCCCAAGATCCCGAGAGGAGAATGGAGGAGAAGGGATTGCGGCGTGACCATTCTCCCTGGGGGGTGATTTCTCCATTTCTGTCTCTATGTCTCTCTCTGTCTGTCTAGTGAGCGCACATGCCCTATAGTGAAAACCTCTCCAAAAAAAAAATAAATCTTTTAAAATATCAGAAACATTTAGTTTATGAAAATAGTAAAAGTCCTTATAGTTTTATAAGAGGACAGGATTTTAGAAATTAGGGTTCCAATTTCTGAGGCTGTACATTGTATTTTAAAAACAAGGCAGCACAGAACAGTAAAATAACTGCAAGGAAATCTCAGTACCACAATATGAAAAGGTTAGTTTTATATTTCTCTTTTCTCTTTCATTACCTTTTTATTGATGATGTCTGCTGTTTCATTCTGTAAATGAACTCTGAGTATGCTAAGTCATCTACTATTACTGTTTTGTAGAACATTTAAAGCAGGATGGGTATGGTTAATAATACTCTAATGTTTTTAACAGGCCTAGCTTGAAATATTTTCAAGCTTCTGAAAGATGATGTTATTTTTCTAGGAAATAACATGCTAAATAAAGGTATATTTCAAAGATAATAGAATAGAAATTCACAGTATGAATCACTGTAATAATGTTAGGGATAATTACTTTCAGAACTGTAAGCCAGAAAAAACATTTTCTTTCTTTTAATTTTCTAATGCTATTCTGTTTGCTATGTTGCAATATAAGACATTATAGTAAAAACAAAACAAAACAAAACAAAAAAACAAATAAAAAGCTCAGCCCAGCCATGGTGGTGCAAGCAGCAGGGCACCGCCACGTGGTACGGGAGCCACATGGGAGGCTCAGGTTTGGGTTCTACAGTAGGTTGACCTGAACAGGTTGGGTGTGCCTGCTCCTGCCGGTGATCCTGGCTGGCTGGGACGCTGGGGGAAGATCGTGGCAAGACTGTCTCCCGCAAATGAAATAAATCAACTTAAAAAAAATTAAAAACTTATACTAATTTTTATTCTTCTCTCCTTCTTTTTCACACCAACTATTTCACAGCTGTCCCTTTATGCCCTCCACATGCTAAATGGGTTTCTGCCCTAAGGAACAATCTAATGATTATTTAGTAATGGTGATTATTTAGTAATTAATGTTTCTCAAGAACTGGTTTTTGATGGTCAAGTATAACTTATAGTCATTGTTTCCTAAAACAAATTTTGATTTTTAAATTCAATTAAAATGTTATGCATATTAGTGTTGGGTTTAGATTTTATTTCTAGATAGAAGCTCTAATAAACTTTAATTTAATATAAAAATGACTTAGTTATGTACGTAATCAAAATGATACTATATTACGCAAATTATATCTTATTTCCCCCCTTTTTTCTTTAAGGTTACCTGTGCACTATCATTCTTTTTATTTTCTTTCCAAGTACATGAAAAGTCCATTCTCTTGGTATCATTGTAAGTAGAAATGTTTGAAGTATGCTTTTATTAATATGTGTTTAAAATATACACATTTAAAGTTTATATGCACATATTCATTTACATATAAAACAATACTGGGACCAGCAGTTAGCATAATGGCTACGTCACTGGACTCCCATTTAGTCGACTGCAGTTCAAGTCCCAGACCTGGCGGCTTAAACTCACACCAGGTGCGTGTGTGTGCGTGCCCATGATTCCAAGAGGGAAATGGAGCAGAAGGGAATTGGAGCGTGGCCATCCCCCCTGGGGGATGATTTCTTGTTTTCTGTCTCTCTGTCTCTCTCTCTCTTTCTGGTGAGCGCACGTGCTCTATAGCCAAAACTTCTCCAAAAAAGAAAAAAAAAAGCCAGTACTATATGAATATTATACTTGCATAAAATTATTTCATAGTTATTTTTAAAAAATGATATTCTCTTACTATTTTACTTTTCATAAAATGTTTCATTTTATTTATTTACTTAGTTTTTGCTATAGGGCATGTACGCTTTCCAGAGAGACAGACAGAGAGAGAGGGAAAGTGAGAAATCACCTCCCACCCCTTGGATAATGGTCATGCTACAATCCCTATTTTGTTCTCCTCTTGGGATTTGGGGCATGTATGTATATGTACTTGGCGTGAATTTCAAGCTAATGGGTCTAGGACTCAAATCACACAGCCAGCCATGTATTATTCAGTGCCTTAACCTCCATACCACCTGCTGGCCCAAAATGTAATATTTTAAATTAAAAACAGTGGTAGATTATTGATATGCTTCTGTTTCTTCATCTCTATTTTCTATATGCTTTGAAAATAAAGTCTTCTCCGAAAAAGTTTATTTATGTTGGAGCGTGGTTGCCATCTTTATCTTCTTCACTTTTTCTTCCTTTCTTTTCTTTTCTTTCTTTTTTTTTTTTTTTTTTTTTTTTGATATAGGGCATGTGTGCTTACCAGGAGACAGAGAGATAGTGAAAATGAGGAGGGATGGTCATGTTGCAATCCCTTCTTCTCCATTATTCTCCTTTTGGGGTTTGGGACACACATGCACATGAACCTAGGATATTTTTCAAGCCACCAGGTCTGGGTCTGGAACTGTGCAATAGGCCATGTAGGATCCAGTCACCCTAACCTCCACTCTATCTGGTTAGACACTTCCAGTTATTATAAATAGTTGGCATCTTCTCTGTGTATAGGCTTATTTAATTTAGACTGCTATTGATAAAAGCATCAGTCCATATGAAGGCCTTCCTGGCTTTAAAAAAAAATTAGCTACCCCTGAAAATCAGAAAGATAAGTTTTTTTTTTGTTGTTGTTGTTGTTGTTATAGGGCACATGTGCTTGCTGGAAAGACAGAGAGAAAGAAAGTGAGAAATCATCCTCCAGCGGGGATGGTTCCTTCTCCTCCACTCTCCTCTTGGGATTTTGGGTATGCACACACATGAACCCAGCAGGTTTTTTTTTTTGATTATTTTATTTAACTTCCTTCCTTCTTTCTTTCAAGGAACAGAGTGTGAGACAAAGAGATGGAGGAGGGGAGTGAGAAAGCAAGCCACCAGGTCCAGGACTCAAACCACAGTCAGCCATGTGGGAGTCCAGCTCCCTTAACCACCATGCCAACTGCTGGCCCTGGGCTGATGTGAGTTTTAAGCCACCAGGTCTGGGACTTGAACCACAGTCGACCATGTGGGAGTCTAGTGACGTAACCATTGTGCCATCTGCTGGTCCCAATGTGTTTGTATTTTTACAAGTAGAACTCAAAATTATATTCTGTAATATTAAAATATTTTTTCTTTACATTTTAGACCAGTCTGCTTAGTTTTAAATGAAATTCCTTTTATGTCTACTTGGTTTTTACTTGTGTCAACATTTAGGTGAGTCAAGCTAATTTCCATATAATATTTTCAGTGTGATTCTCATAAACTGATTTAAAACTTTAATAAATGATTCTGATTGAATTGATTATTTTATTTTGCTCTTTTTCTGTTTTCCTTTGTAGTATGCTACCTCTTCTATTGAAGGATGAACTCCTAATGCCCTTGGTTGTGACAGCAATGGCATTTTTTATAGCTTGTGCAACTTTATTTTCAATATTTGAAAAGAATTCTGAAGAAAAACTGCTGTTGAAATCCTTTTCCATTACTGTTAGGAAATATCTTCCATGTTTTACATTTCTTCCCAGAATTATACAATATTTGGTAAGTTCATTTTTTTTAAGAATTATTTTATTTAACTTTTAATTTTATTTATTTACTTATTTTAATTTGACCAGAAAGGGACACAGTGAAAGAAAGAGAGAGAAAGAGAGAGAAAGGGAAAGGGAAAGTGAGAAAGCAAGCCATCAGGTCTGGGACTCGAGCTGTGGTGGGCCATGTGGGAGTCCAGCGCCCTTAACTACTGTGCCACCTGCCAGCCCCAGATGTTCAGTTTTTAAGGAATGGTATATTTTTTTCAATATACCACTACTTATTTATTTATCTACTTATTTATTTACTTTCTTCCTTACTTACAAATTTTTCCAGAGTCTGTGTATACTTTCTGGAGAGAGAAAAAGGGAAAGTGAGAAAGCACCCCCCCCCCCCCATGGCGAATGGTCATACCACAGTCCCTTCTTCATCTCTCCATCCTCTTCAGGATTTTGGGCATCACACACATTCATCTGATGTGTGTTTCAAGTTGCTGGGTCCAGAACTCAAACTGCAAAGCTGGCCATATTGGATCCAGCAACTTTAATTCCCATTTCATGGGCCAGCCTGATACTACTATTTATAAAAAAAAATTATTGAGGGTAAGCCCCATTGCCTAGTGGTTAAGGGAGCTGGATCCCATGATTGTGGTTCAAATCCTGGCCCCTGTAGCTTAAAAACATACCAGGTGCATATGTGTACATGCCCCAAATCCCAGTGGGATGGAGAAATGGAAGAGAAGAAACTGTGGCATGAGTATGCTCTATTCAGGAATGCTTTCCTTCTTTCTCACTCTCTCTGGTGAGTGCATGTGTCTGGTGATGGGGGGAGATTGAATAGCTTTTCCTTTATAGATATAATTCACATCCTTTATAGATATAAATCCATCCACAGATATTGTACAATTTAGTGGTTTTAAGTATGTACACAGATTTGTACAGCTATTACCAAAGTCTAATTTTAAATCATCTTCATCACCTTGAAAAGAAATCCTGAGTTCTTAGCAGTCGGTTATTTCCTGCTCCACTCTCCCTGCCGCCCCCCAGCCTTGGACAGCCACCGACCTACTTTCTGTCTCTGTAGCCTTGCCTCTTCTGGACGTTTCATGTAAATGGAACGTATTAGTCTTTTAGGGCTGCTGTAACAGAATACCGCCTCCTCCATTTCTCTATCCTGTTGGGATTCTGAGTATGTACATGCCACAGTTTCTTCTCTTCCATTTCTCCATCCCACTGGGATTTGGGGCATGTACGCATATGCACCTGGTATGTTTTTAAGCTATAGGGGCTAGGATTTGAGCCATGGTCAGTCACATGGGATCCAGCTCCCTTAACCACTAGGCAATGGGGCTTACCCTCAATAATTTTTTTAAAATAGTATCAGGCTGGCTTCAGTTCTCTTCCATTGAACAGTATGTGTATCCTTACGCTAGTACTACGGAAGTCCAGTTGGTGCGATCTCAGTAATGAGCGAGAAAACTGGCAACGGCACATGATAAGCTACTCTCTGGGGAAACTTTGGTATAAACAGGAGCAGACAAAGGAGGTAGTAGCTGGAAGAAGAGAAAGGTTTTATTTCAAATGAGAGAAATTTCAATGTCTGTTTAACACTGAGTCAAGATCATAATATTACATTTCAACTAGTCCCGTATTTTTTAAAGTAAAGTTTTATTCGGATCATTTTACTTGAGAAATTTTCACTCCCTACTAAGGTCACCTTGGATTTCCTCAGCTTCGATTTCCTCATTGGCTGCTTGCTGGCTTTGTTTATGCCTGCTAGAAGCTTTTTTGACTCTCTTCCAGTCTTTTATCTGGAATGACCTATTCAGGTCTTACCAATACAGCCATAATGTAGCCATTAATATTATCTGTTCGGGAACCAGCAGGTGGCATAGTGCTTAAGGTGCTGGACTCCCACATGGTCAACCGTGGTTCAAGTCCTAAGCCTTACGGCTTGAAAGTCCTGGTGGGCATATGTGCTTATGTGCCCCAAATCCTGAGAGGAGAGTGAAGAGAGAGGGATGATTTCTTGTTTTCTGTCTGTCCCTCCAGTGAGTACATGTGCCCTATGGCAAAAATCACACACACACACACACACACACACACACACACAAATCCATTAGGGTTCCATTTATGTCCCACCTCCTTCATGAAAGTACTTCTGGTTTTCACTGCGTGCTTTCTGTATTTACTCATGCAGCTTTTGTCGACACATGCACTGTGCTAGAGATAAAATGAGTAAGATCTGGCTAGTCCCTATTTATTTATTTACTTATTTATTTAAAAGAAATATTTAATTAATTACACTTGTTATTATTAATTAATTAATTATTATTATTTTTCAATTTGACTAGAGAAAGACAGAGAAGGAGAGAAAGGGAAAGTGAGAAAGTAAGCCATCGGGTCCAGGACTCGAACCACAGTCAGTCATGTGGGAGTCCAGCACCTCAACCACCATACCACCTGCAGGCCCCTATTATTTTTCAATTTGATCAAAGAGAGAGAGAGAGGGAAAACGAGAAAGCAAGCTGCCAGGTCCAGGACTTAAAACACAGTCGGCCATGTGGGAATCCAGCACCTTTAACCACCATGCCAACTGCCGACCCCAGCCAGTCCCTATTTGAAAGACCTCATGGTCTAGAGTGAAACTCTGGAGTAGTAGGCAGTAGACACATGTAGAAACTTAGGCTGACTAAATACAACGAAAAATTCAGTTCTTCACTCACAGTGGGCACATTTCAGATGGTCAGTAGACACATGTAGTTAGTTGTTGGAGTATTCACTTGTAGAATATTTCCGTCATTGCAGAAAGTTCTTCTATGTATGGCACACTGGTCTGGAGAAGAAACTGGCTACCTACACATCCAATAAAAGTAATTGTTTTAGTACTCATTTTGGCCTTTAATTAAATGTGATCTTGTGATTTTAGTTAACATTCTCCTAATTAAATGACAAACTCTTTGAGGCCAGAGGACATTTTCTCTCACATGCCCCACTGTGTACAGCATTAGCTCAATGGAAGCATTTAGTGAATATGAAATGTAACTTCTCATTCGCCAGAAGGTACATGTGCTCACCAGGCACAGAGAGCGAGAGAGAGAAAAAGAAACGGGGAGAGAGAAAACAAGCAAACCTCTCTATGGGGAATGGTCACACTGCAATCCCTTCTCCTCCATCTCTCCCTTTTTTCAGGATTTTGGGCACACACATCCAGCTGCCATGTTTCTCAAGTTGCCGGGTCCTGGATTTAAACCGCACAGTTGGCCATGTGGAATCCGGCTGCCTTAACCACCACACCAGGGCTGGCCTGGAAAATTTTTTCATAGATGGGTTCTCAGGATTTGCTTAGAATCTTACATTTTGAAGCTGGGTCCCAGGGGATGCCATGAATTTAGCTATGACTAGCAGGAACATGTTTGGGATACCGTTTTTTGGTGCCTAGGTGGTATGAAGTGTAAGAGAGGGGGTTCAGGGCCTTGGCTACACGTGGGAATCCCACAGAGAGCTTTAAAAAGTGCTAAGCTTACCTCAGAAATTCTGATTTAATTGGTCTGGAGTATAGCCTGGGCATCGAGATTTTTAAAACCTTTCACAGCGGGACCAGCAAATGGTATAATGGTTATGTTGCTGGACTCCCACCTAGTTGACTGGTTTGAAACTCACATCAGGCGTGAGTGCACATGTGTATGCCCCAAATCCTGAGAGAATGAAGAAAGGATTGCTGCATGGCCACACAGCACCGGCCCCCCGGGGAGGATGATTTCTCACTTTCTGTCTCCAGCGAGTGCACGCGCCCTATAGCAAAACTTTCTTAAAAGTAAATAAATAAATAAATAAATAAATAAAACCTCTCAGATGATACTGCTTTGAAGCTAAATTTGGGACCCAATGGTAGAAAAGATTGGATTCCCCAACTCTCTTCATTTAGTCAACAAATCAATATTTTATTTTTTAAGAATTATTTTATTTATAATTATTATTTTTAATTTACCAGAGAAAGAGAAAGGAAGTGAGAAAGTGAGCAGTCAGACCCAGGACTCAAACTGCAATCAGCCATATCAGAGCCTAGTGCCTTAACCACCATGCCACCTGCTTGCCCCTACAAATCAATGTTGCCAGCACATTTAAATTTTATTTTCTGTATTACTCAATAATACTTTTTGTTTTGTTTTGTAGTTTCTTATCTCAGTAATCACTATGGTCCTCCTGACAATAGTGACTGTCACACTGGATCCTCCTCAGAAATTACCAGACTTATTTTCTGTATTGGTGTGTTTTGTATCCTGCTTGAAGTTCCTGTTCTTCTTGGTATACTTCAACATTATAATCATGTTGGAATCTAAAAATGGGAGAAACCTAAAGAAAATAAACTAGCTGTATTTCCAATGTGAGAAGTGCTAATTGTCAATTTTTTGCTATATATAAATTAAAATTATTTTGAGAATCATGAAATCATAGGAAAGGAAATGGCAAAAAGTTATTGTGTATATACAAAATAAATATAAATTGAGACCAAAGACTAATGGAGGCTTTTTTAGTAAGTATTCCTTGGCCAGAATATATGATGGTTTTATTAATATGCATAGCTATTCAAGTGAGAAAATCTTGAGAAACATATTTTTAAAATAATTGTTTAATTTAATTTATTATTATTTTATTTATTTATTTTTTAAAGTTGACCAGAGAGAGACAGAAGGGGAACGTGAGAGCCAGGTCTGGGACTCAAACTACAGTCAGCCACGTGGGAGTCAGCCGCTTTAACCACTATGCCACCTGCCAGTCCTGATAAAAACATTTTTAGTTTATTCAGGAAAATATACTCTATAAATTATGTTGTTAAAAAATATTTTGGAAATACTACACTTTTGCCCACTTTCTTTATTATACTATATACTAAACATAATGAGAGAATTAAGAAATTAAAATTCCTTCTTAAAGGAAATCACTGATTTTAGTGTTCATATTTAGTTTTTGTCAAGCACTTTAGGATGCATATACATGTATTTAATTTTTCAGGAAATTAAACTTGTGATGATCTCATTTTTTTAGGAGAGATTTTTGCTATAAGGTGTGTGCGCTCGCTGGAGAGACAGAGACAGAAAGCGAGAAATCACCCCCCCACCCCCACCCCCAGGGAGGATGGCCACACTACAATCCCTTTTCCTCCATTCTCCTCTCAGGATCTTGGGCATGCATGCATATATGCCTGGTCTGAGTTTTAAGACTCTGGGTCTGGGACTTGAACTGCAGTCAGCCATGTGGGAATCCAGCGATGTAACTATTACGCCATCTGCTGGTCTCAAACTTGTGATGATCTTTTTAATGACTGAGATGGTAATTTAAGCTACTTGATCAAAGTTTGAACATACCTATTACATGTACAATAAGAATTTTTCTAACAAAATAGATTAAATTGTATTCTTATTTATTTCCAAGAATGCTAATTTACTTGCATATAATTTAAAAATGAATTTAGGGACTAGCAGGTGGTATAGTGGTTAAGGTGCTTGACTCCCACAGTGGTTGATGTGGTTCGAGTCCTGGACCTGCAGCTTTTAACTCGTGCTGGACATGTGTGTGTGTGTGTGTGGCCAAAATCTCAAGAGAAGACTGAGAAGAGGGGGTTGGGGTATGGCCACACATCCCCCCCAGGTGATTTCTCATTTTCTGTCTCTCTGGCAAGTGCATATGCCATATAGTAAAAATCTCTCTCAAAAAAATGTAAAAGGATGAAAGACCGTACTCCCTTTGGGGATGGTCACATCATAATCCTTTCTCTTTTATTTCTCCTTTGGGACTATGGGCATGCACATACATATGCCCAGTGTGCCCCTTCAAGCTGAAACTGCTGGCTCCAGGACTTGAACTGCACAGTCAGCTATGTGGGGATCTGACCACTTTAACTACCATGTCACCAGCTGGCCTGAGTGAAGTTCTTTGACAACTCAGGATTACTATTTCTAAACTTCCAGAATCATTCTTACTGATAGTTAAACTGCCCTACTAAGGATTGCGTCATTCTACTTTTTTTTTCTCATGGCATGGTTCAAGTTACCACTGCCATAAGCATTGATTTACCTCATCTTCATGTTAACTTTGTCCCGTTACTGTTACATCACTTATATTAGCAGAAGCCCATCATTACCCCAGTATTCAGCTGGTAAAAATAATGTATTATATCTGTGTTGCAGTTTCTCATACGAAGATAGTGTCTGTGATAAAAACAATTATTTTATTATCGATCTTTTAAAATTAATATATATTCCGTAAGAACCATTAAAGCATGTTAAGTAGTATTATTTTGAAGCACTGTAAATCAAACCGCATACGCACAAAGAAAACTGGTTCTATAATACATAGACAGCCACAGGCGGATGCAAGAAGGTATGTGTTTGTAAGTCTGATAAAGGAAGAGGGTTTAGACAGCAAAATATCAAGAAGTATTTTTTTCTTAAAGCAAATGTGCATAAAGACTCAAAGGGCAGGTCAGCACAGAAAAGCAGCCTTGAATCGTTGCGGAAAAAAACATCGCTGTCCATGGTCACCATCTGTAATCACTGTGCCCAAATGTCAGCATCTTGGCTGGCTGGTGTAGCTTTATATTTTGTAAATAGTACACTTGCATTTAACACAGAATATTGATTTAAATCAGTGATAAAGTTCTAAGTTACAACATCTAAATAATTGGAGCAGAGGGACTTTATTATCTGAAAGTAAAGGTATTATAAAAACATTAAAATAGAATGCACCTATATTCAAGGTATCTTATAGGCAAAATCTATTAATAAAAATAGATTTCAAAGGACTAGCAGATGGCATAACAGTTACTCCCATGTAGTCGACTGCGGTTTGAGTCCCGGACCCAGTGGCTTGAAACTCACAAGGGGCACAAGTGTGTGTGTGCCCAAAATCCTGATAGAAAAATGGAGGAGAAAGGATTGCAGCATTGCCATCCCCTTGGGGGGGTGATGTATCACTTTCTGTCTGTTTCTATCTGTCTGGTGAGCACACACACCCCATAGCAAAAATCTCAAAAAAAAAAAAAATTCATGATTTAACCTGATCACATTGCATTATACTGGGTTTTTTTTTTAAGTTTTTGCTATGAGATGTATGTGATCGCCAGAGAGAAATGGAGGAAGGTGAGAGATCACCACTCAAGGGGAAAGGCCATTCTGTAATCCCTTCTCCAATCTTCTCTTGAGACTTTGGACATGCAACTTACCTGTGTCCAGTATGATTTTCAAGCTGCCAGGTCAGGAACTAGAACCATGCAGCTGGCCATGTGGGATCCAGTGCCTTAACCTCCACACCATCTGATGGCCTCACAATTATAAGTCAAATATCTCTCATATCTATTAGAAACCAATTTGAGAGTACACTTTGAATTTTGAGGGACTAAGTTCCAAAGTACTGAAAATATACAGTGATGAATGAAGTTCACAGAAATGGCACTTCCAAAGCACATTTCCCAGCTAGCCTCTGGTATATAGGGATATTTTCTTATAATTAGGTTATGCAAAAATATTAAAGAGAATGATTTTGCACTTTCTTCACTAATATACCTGACCAAGTATGAACATTTTTAAGTTATTTTCAAGTATTAAGCAGAAGAGGTGCTTCTGAGAAATGCAGCCCTCTCCACTGCCAATAAACAGGTTTGCTTCCTAAAGTGAACAGAATAGGTTGTACGTTCATGTATCATATATGAGGCATGTAGAAGTCATTTTCCCCTGAGGCCTTAGGGAGAAGAGAAAAATCCCCGATGTAGCATTCTGTCCAAATGATAAACCACAACTAAGTGACTGAAACATTTACAAAAGTCAGGGCAGCCAGAGGAGGCTCTCTGTTCAATAGAAAGAGTAAGAGATGGATAGGATATAACTAAATAATGTTGGAGTAACAATGATTTCAAGTCTCAATTGGTCTCTCTTCTTTTTGTCCATTGGAAGATCAGGACAAGCACACCCTCTGCACCCCCTCCCCCGCCCCACCCCATATAAACATTAGTTTTGTGTGTGGCTCTTTCTGCTTTGTCCTTCATGTGGCCTCCAAGGGTGATAAAGTGAGAGTCATCTGATCTACAATGAAGAGAGCTGGGAAATGATTCTTAGCAGACCCAGCTGTTCTGAAAGGCAAAAGCTTAGTCTATCAAGAGGTCAGATATACAGTAACTGGTTTGACAGCATTAAGTACATACCTACATAACTTGGATTACAAAGGAAACCCAACTAGTTCTTAACTCTTTACTTCCTGACTAATGTAGGCTACTTTATAAAACGTTCTGGTTTACATGGTAAGATTTTCAATGCTAGAATAATCCTTTTTTTAAAAACGAATTTTTTAAAAATTTAACTTTATTCATTCATTTTAGGAGAAAGAGAGAGAAGGAAAGTAAGAAAGCAAGCCGCCAGGTCCGGGACTTGAATCATGGTCAGCCATGAGGGAGTCTAGCACCCTTAACCACCATGCCATGTGCCAGCCCCTGAATAACCCTTTTTAACATACTTGTAGTCACATCCTATTATAAGGACTGTATACAAAGTACTCTTAATATTTAACAGACAGATTTATCTTTAAAAATTTATTTAAACAGTATCAAGAAAATCACTAACGAAGGCAATTAAGTTCAATAAATTGTGTCATTTATAGTAATAGTTTTTAAAAAATAATTATTTATTTTTTATTTATCATTATTATTTTTTTAATTTGACCAGGGAGAGAGGGAAAGTGTGAAAGCAAGTTGCCAGGTCCAGGACTCAAACCATGGTTACCCATGTGGGAGTTCAGCACCTCAATCACCATGCCACCTACCGGCCGCGAATAGTAATAGTTTTTTAAAAGAACAGTTTTGTTTTTTTTTTCTTTCTTGTAGGGTATGTGCACTTGCCAGAGAGACAGAGACAGCCAGAAAGCAAGAGATCGTCCCCCAGTGGGATGGCCACGTTCCAATCCCTCCTCCATCCTCCTCTTGGGATTTTGGGCATGCATGCACATGTGCCCGGCATGAGTTTTAAGCCACCAGGTTCAGGACTCAAACCACAGTCAATTATGTGGGAGGTCCAGCAGCATAACCATTATGCCATCTGCTGGTCCCAGAACACTTTCCTTTGAAAAAAGAGGTGAATTTTAAATTTTTCTAAGTGGAAGCTATGTTTTAAACCTTAATTTGTTGAATTTTATTTCACTTTCATATTCTTTTTGATACTGTATTATTCATGATACATTGAAATGACAAGGTTGTTTTGTGAAAACAGGGCAAATACCAAGAATAACATTTTTTTCCTTGTGAAGATGATCAAGGAAAAGTATAGAATTAAAAAAAAAAACTATCAAAATACAACATGTATATTTTTAAAAGTCTATTAATTTCCTCCATGAGCAAAGCAGAGAGACACCTCCAACGAGGTCCTTATTGCCACACTGAAACTCTAGTCTCAGCCGACCTAGAACATGGACATGTACACAGGGCCACATGTGCTTTTGGGACACGAACTCAAGGCTTCCCCATGTAGGTCCAATTGTTATAGTACTGTGCCACCACAATTACCCAAGCTCTTAACATATTCTGTGATCTTCCCCTCCCCTTTATTTTGTGAGTGACATCACAACCCATGATGATAGATCAATAAACCACCACCACAGAAAAACCACAAATTTAAGTTAATACCTCAAAATAAGTTAGAAGGGATTATAATAAAGGTCTTTAAATTCAGTAGAGTCTGCGGTTTAATTAAAAATAACTGAGGCCAGCAGGTTAAGGGTGCTGGACACTCCCACATGACTGACTGTGGTTGAGTCCCGGACCTGGCAGCTTGTTTTCTCACTTGCCCTCTTTCGTCAAATTAAAATAAATAAATAAAAATCTTAAAAAAAAAAAATTCATGGGGCCAGCAGGTGGCATGATGGTTAAGGGTGCTGGATTCCCACATGGCCAACTGTGGTTCGAGTCCCAGACCTTCTGACTTGCTCTTTCACTTTCCCTTTCTCTCTCTGTCCCTCTCTGGTCAAATTAAAATAAATAAGTAAATAAATAAAGTTAAAATAATAAAAATAATTCTTAAAAAACCCTTCATATTTAAATATACTGAAAAATACATTCCAATATTTTATAAAAGGTGTCAAGTTTTGGAGCCAGCAGATGGTGTGGTGGTTAAGGACGCTGGACTACCACACGGCTGACTGGACCTGGTAGCTTGCTTTCTCACTCCCCCACCCCCGTCCCTCTAAAATAAATAAATAAAATAATTCTTAAATAAAAAAAGGTGTCAAAATTTAAAACTTAATTTTTTTCTCTGTGCAAGTATAGGAAAAGCTAGAGTATAATTATAAAAACTCATCCCTGAGATGAATGTTTTAAAAAAATTATAATTTAGTAACAGCTGGAGCTTTAAATGATAAAACTGGAGGCCAGGTGGTGGCACTGTGGTAATGCAACTGGGTCCATGTGGGAAAGGCCCTGTTTGCATGTGTGTCCGTCATCTAGGCTGGCTAAGTTTGAGGGTGGGTCATGCCACAGGACCTGGTGGGGTCTCTATCTCTTCTCTGTCTCACTCATGGAAGAGATGAATGAACTTTTAAAAACTGGAAAACAAACCTTATTCCACCCACCATTAGAGTTAGTCTGAGTTTCAGGAATTTATATAACTCTACCAAAGTTACCATTTCATACATGCTTTATTAAGTTTGTCTACAAATGCTAAAAGTATATAAAAACATACCTCATGTGTGGAATATAAGTCAGGACCCTCCTTTACATGTTGGCTTACGTTAAAGAGTCAAGAAGAAATGTATTATTTACATTGAGATTATCTTCGGGTGTGTGTAGAAAGTTTAAATTAGCTGCAAGAAATTTTATCTAGATGTGCACCTGCCTAGTGCTATGAGTTGGTATTTACTGGGCGGATTAATTACAAACATTTCTTCTGTTCCTTTAAATATGACCAGGCAGATGCAGAAGCTGGTGCTCATGGGGAGTGCATTTCTTCTAAATGCCTGCGGGATATAAAAGATGATTATTACATCACCAATAATTAGTTTTCAAATTAATATGCATCTCATATATGACTTAAGAAATGATTTGTATATGCATTTGTCACATAATTTGGTACCTAGTTTAGTTAGATGTTGGTAACCTCTCATTTGCTTATCTTTGAACCTTTTAAGCAAACTATAACTTCAGAAATAATGTCAATATGACTTCTCTGATAGCACTCTTCACCTCATCTGAAGGTACATGGAATTCTGAATTTTAAAATTCCAGCACAACCCACTGAGATCACCAAATTTACATGCCTTTGTCTATAAGCCTTAAGGCCTTTTAGCAGGTGTTTCCTCCAACAGCTGCCCCCCACCCCCAAAGACAGTATTTACTATGGCAGATTCCTATTCAGTGTGCCCCCTGGGAACTACTGGGAGAAGAAGCTCTTGTCTGTTTGGTCTTTGGACCCCGGTGTGATGGGAGGCAGCCACTGGCAACTACAGCATCCGTGCATAGGACACGTGGAGTGCTCGTTTCTGAAATACCCCCTTCCCTGTTTCTAACACCCCTATGAAGAAGTGTGCATAGTGGGCCCCTGTAGTTCCTTATTCGTAAAAATCCACATATATTCTGCTCCCTGTCTTTGAGGATGGGTTGCCAATTTGACAACCTACTTTAGCCAACTGTCATTCCAGAGTCTGGTCTGCATTCCTATGTTAGATTTTAAGCACTCTAAGGCTCACTTAATGTCCTTATAGGTTACTGGTACAGATACCAGAACTAATCTTAGGACTACAGAGGATAGGAAGACTCCTTTATGAAATAGTTACTACAGGGGAGGCACTAATTAAGCTAATTATTTTGCACACTCACAAGAGAAAAGTCTCATTTTATAATCAAGGCTTAGGGAAACAAGTGCTTTGTCAGGTCACACAGCTAAGTAGGTAACAGAGATAGTGTTTGACAGCTAATCCAATTTATAAATTGATTTTAGTTTCCTACAGGGCACATACCCTTGGAGAGAAAGAGGAAAAGTGAGAAAGCACCTCAGGGAGATGGCCATGCCCCAATCCCTTCTCCATTCTGGCATGTGCACATGCACCCAGCTTCTCTTTCTTTTTTGTCTCAGAGAGGTTTTTGCTATAGGGTGCGTGCAGTCGCCAGAAAGACAGAGGCAGAGAGACAGGGAGAAATCACCCCCCAGGTGTGATGCCCACATCACAATCCCTTCTATTCTCCTCTCAGGATCTTGGGCACGCACGCACATGCTCCTGGTGTGATTTTAAGCCACTGGGTCTGGGACTTGAACTATGGTCGACTACATGGGAGTCCAGCGACATAGCCATTACTCCAACTGCTGGTCCCCCCCAGCTTCTCCTTCAAACTACCAGGTGCAGGACTTGAACTGTGTAGTTGGCTAGGTGGAATCCAGCTAACCACCATGCCACCTGACTGTCTCCCTAAATCCAGTTCTTTTGCACAGTGCCAGACCCGACAAAGGAGTTTCATCAATTGATCATGGCTATTAGGAACATTAAGAACTGCATTAAGACTGAGGCCATATCAAGGATCCAGCAGAAATAAGTTCTTTATCAATGCGATGGATGTCACAGCACTTCAGGAACAGCAAGTTGCAGTATGTTCTCTCTGCCTACAATGCTGACTCGAATATCTCAAAAATACACGAAAAGCAATGCGCAGTAGTTAGAGTATTTGCACAGGGTTCATCCTTCATACAGCAACTGTATTATTCTTTCTAAAACATATTTTGGATTGTTACTTCCCTAACAATCTCCAATGGCCTGCTTCTGCCTAATGAATGAAGTCTGAACATGTTAGCCTGGTGACCATAACTATCAATGACTTGGTCCAAATCTGCCATCAGCCTGCTTCTCTGCCATTTCTGTTCATTTCTCTGTTTTCTACCTAGGTTTACACAGCCCACTAGAATTGTGTGTGTTTCAAATTACAGCTCCTAGTTAAGTATAAAGCTCCCATGACCAGTGTCTAGTTGGCTCTCTGTCAGAGATAATATAGAGTGGAATAATTTGAACATTTTAAAATCATGAATCCTTAAAAAGTTTCTTCATCAGCCCATCCTGAGGTGATCCCTCTCTGCTGTGAATTTCTGTAACGTTGCTTATTCTTTATTTGGTATCTAATGCAGAGGGGAATGTTTGGTGCTCTACAGTTCCAAAGAGAAGGAACTCCAGTCCACTCTTCCTTTCTCTACTTCCCATGAGAGTGTGAGCAATTTATCACAAAGTCCAGAATGTATGTTGGTTCACATTTTACTAGTAATATTACAGGTCATGGGACCAGCAGATGGCATAGTGGTTACATTGCTGGCGTCCCTGGTGGCTAAAACTCACGCTGGGCACATGTGCATGCGTGCCCAAAATCCCGAGAGGAGAATGGAAGAGAAGGGATTGTGGCATGGCCATCTCCCCTGGGGGGGTGATTTCTTGCTTTCTGTCTCTCTGACAAGCTCATGTGCCTTATAGCAAAAATTTCTCTCTCAATAAATAAACAAACAAATACTACAGGTCAGTATTTTTACACATTTTTCCCCACTGTGTGGTTCTCTATCACTGCCTACTCTCAAGTTCAATGGGCTTCTTTTTTTTTTTTTAAAGTTTTTCTTTCCCTCCTTCCTTCAGCAAATGAGAGACACAGAGACAGTAGCCCCTATAGGGTCTTGATGCCCCCAATCTGCCCCAGCCAGCACTGAGGCATGTGTATGCCTGGCATACTCAGGGAGGCCTCCAGCTATGACCCCAGAATCTTCCTATGTGTGTCACCTTCACAGAGCATCACATTTTACTATTGTGCCACCACCTGGTCCCGCTCAGTGGGTCCTTGTGGTACTTACTCCGTGTAGTAAGACCAACTCATTCTAGCACTCTGACCTAAAGCCTGTAAGGCAGGTCTGTAAGGCAGGTCTGTGGTCTTTTGTAAAGTTAGCAGCACACAGACTTAAGGGGTCTATTTCAAAGATCCAGCTTTGACCTCAGGTTCAGGAGAGCAGAGTTCAAGGTTTTGATTCAATGTGAGAGAGAAGAGGCTCTTTATCTGCTCTGAGACACAAGCACGTTAGTTACACCCCTGGCTCCCACCAGAAGACCTGCTGTGCTGAAGGTTTTCCATTCCTCCACTAATCAAGTTCATATACATATTTTTATGTTACCAGAGAGCATGTGCAGTTGCCAGTGAGACACAGAAAGAGAAAACACCCCCCACTGGGACATGGTCATGCCACAACCCCTCTCCATTTCTCCATCCTGTCAGGATTTTTGACATGCATGCACATGTACCCAGCATGTTTGTTAAGTTGCTGGAGCCAGGATTCAATCGTGATTGACTATGTGGGATCCGGCTCCTAAGGCACAGCACTTACCACTGTGCTATGCAGCTAGACCTCAGGTTGGTACTTTGGGCCTCACTGGACACACGGTTCTTTTTTGCACTTGCTATGGGTCAGAACCCTGGCAGGAAGGGTCTGAGTTTGTATTACTTATAGTTGCCTTACTTTGTTTCCTAAGTCTTGTGTCCTTAGCTTGATTATCAGGTTTCAAAAGGCTGTCATTAAACATAGTGATTTATTCCTACTGAGCTTAGGCATGTTAGCCAAGTGTTTTATCAAAATTGTTACAGATAGGGAACTGTAATTGTTACAGTTAGCGTAATGGCTATGTCGCTGGACTCCCACGTAGTCGACCGCGGTTAGTGTCCCGGACCCAGTGGCTTAAAACTCACGCCGGGCGCGTGTGCGTGCGTGCCCAAGATCCCGAGAGGAGAATGGAGGAGAAGGGATTGTGGCATGACGATCCCCCCGGGGGGTGATTTCTCGCTTTCTGTCTCTATGTCTCTCTCTGTCTGTCTGGCGAGCGCCCGCGCCCTACAGTGAAAACCTCTCCAAAAAAAAAAAAAATTGTTACAGATAAAATGGGCCAGTAGCTTTGGTTAACATTAGCCCAAATCATGCTTTTTCTTTTTCCCCTTTGGTGATCTTAGCATTCTGCAGGTGGCCTCTAGTGGCTGTCTCCTTATTCTCTTTCTCATATGAAATATTGTTTCATAAAGGCTTCACTTTTTAAAGGCTCTGTGAGTGCATTTGTATGCGATAGAATAGGTCAAGAGGAACTGTTTAAGGACGAGGGAGGGCAGCTGCGCAGCAACACTGTGGGAGTGGGCCACCATGGTATCGGGAGTAGCACGTGTGTAGGAGTTTCTGGGGCATCGGACAAAACCCAGGAGTTTGATAGCCCCTTATACTAGTGAGCGACCATGACAAATGAACAAAAGAAAAGCAACGAGAGAACATGGTGAGCAGGACCTGGGGAGGCCCAGGACTTGGGGAGGCTCTTAGAGTTCAGAGCAGGTTTAAGAAAGATGGGTAGGATTTTGACAATAAGGCATGCTAGGTAGAGGAGACAAGAACTAAGGTAAGGAAGCAGGAAAGACACTTTAGAAATACGTCTGAGAAATGACAAGTAATTGGAAGTGAATGAGGCACAAGGAGAAAGGTAAGTTGGAAGGCACCGCTGTGGTCACTGGGACCTGATGTCAGTCTACATTAGGATTTTATGAATGTGATAGAGAACAGCTTCCAAAGCATAGATTTGCCCAGTAGCAGGGCAGGCTGTAGGGGAATGGACCAAATGGCAGAGAGGTAGGTTACAATGGGGATAATGGATGAGAGGTAATAAAGGAATTAACCAGCCCAGTGGGCATGGGAAGAAGAATTAAACATTTTCAGAAGTGATCTGACCTGGAATTTGGATGTTAGGACGGAATGAAATAGAGACAATTCTGAGGGTTTTTGTTTTTAGCTTATTTCTTGAGGGAAAGGGGTGGGAAGAGAGGGGTGCTTCCATCAGTGTCTTCATGCTGCAATGTACCCCCAGCCCCAGTCTCAGCCCCCTTGGATCATAGGCATGTGAGTATGCACCCAGTGTGCTCAGGGAGGTCCTGGGATGCGAACTCAATACCCTTCACATGTGGGTCCATTTGGTTAGTAATGCACCACTGCTTGGCCCTGAGAATTTTGAAGTTTTGAGCCTGATCATTGGGACGATATAATCCTTAAGTAGAAGGAAGAACAATTTTGAAGGGGAAATGATGACATCAGTATACTTGGGGCGGGACAACGACACTGTATGGCAGCTGAGATTGTGGGTTAATAGCTCAAGAGGGAAGTCACAGTTAGATACAGGACACGTATACACTAGGTGAAAACAAAGTTAAGAGACTGAGTGAGACCATGAAGGTCATGTACAAAGTGAGAAAAAAGTGGGGTCAAAAGTAAAACCAGGGAAATGCCTCGAAGGTGAAGTTACTTCATTTCACCATCACCTCTGGTTGCCTCTCATGAAAAGGGAAGTTGGGGCTGGCACCAATGGGTGGAGGTTTGAATCTTGGGCATGGGCAGCCAGAGTCCACATGGCCAATTTGCAATTCATATCCCAGCCCAGCAACTTGAGAAGCAAAATTCCCAGTGTGCCCCAAATCCCCAATTCTGGTGTGGCACACTCTAGTGGGGATGCCTTCTCTTTAGGGCGAGTGCATGCACTCTCTAATAATAGAAAAAAGAGGGGCGGGGGAGGATCGACTGACAGCTCCACCTTAATTCTTTTAGGTTTTCTGAAAGTACTGCTCAATTATAGATTCAAAAGAACACCCCTAAAATCTGGTGACTATACTAGAATCTATGAACACAAAGCTATTCTCAGTACTCTAAGTTCCCTATACTATACAAAATGTGTATGGTCACTCACTAAGTACGTAACTGAGTATGTATCAGAAATCACTATCTGATATAGTTCTGTGAGATTTTCATGTTTCAGAGATTTTACGAAACATGTGAGCCTATAATGAATGGATACACGTGCATGCATATATACTATCTCCTTACTTCACAGAATACAAATCTTTGACCAGTGGTGAAAGCTGACACTCACAACTTCTGCTGTGCAGTGGTCATGAGATAGGCTCTGGCCCCAGGTCACACAGCTCAGTATTCTGGTTCTGTCTCTTAGGTGATTCCGAGACAGTGTTACTCTCTTGGTTGCTCAGTTTCCTCACCTATAAAATAAAGATAATACCTGTATCTACTTCATAAGTTGTTAGGATCGGGGCTAGCACGTGGTGTAGTGGGTAAGGTGCTGGATTCCCACAGGGTTTACTATGGTTTGAATCCAGACCTGGTGGCTTGCTTTCTTCCTTTCCCCTTTCTCTCTCTCTCTGTTCAATTTAAAATAATAACAACAACAAATGGAATTAAATAAATAAATAAATAAATAATTCTTAAAAAAAAAAAGTTGTTAGGATTAAATGGGATATGTAAAAAGTGTTTCTAACAGCGCCTGACATATAGAAAATACTCAATATATGTTAGTTGTTATTATAAAGCTATTTTTAAAATCAAATTTTATTCATTGTTATTATTATTTTAAAAATTTGACTGGAGGAACCAGCAGATGGCGTAATAGCTAAGTCGCTGGACTCCCATGTAGCCGACCTTGGTTCCAGTCCCGGACCCAGTGGCTTAAACTCACGCTGGGCACATAGGCATGCATGCCCAAGATCCCAAGAGAAGAATGGAGGACGGGATTGTGGTGTGACCATCCCCTCTGGGGGGTGGTTTATTACTGTCTGTCTGTCTGTCTCTTTCTGGTGAGCACACAATCCCTATAGCAAAAGCCTCCCTCCGCCCCCCCCCCAAAAAAAAAAAATTGGATCAGAGAGAGACACAGGGAGAAAGAAAGGGGAGGTGAGAAAGCAAGCCACTAACTAGATCAAGCACTTGAACTATGGTCGCCCATGTGGGAGTTCAGCACCTCAACCACTACACCACCTGCTGGCCCATAAGCTATTACTTATTATCTATCACAGAATTAACTTTCTAGTGGATAAAAATGACATAATTTTCTGTATAAGATGCTTTGTAAATACTTTGAGAACAAAACATTTGTTCTCAAAACAAAACAAACTATTGGGCTGTCTAAAAAGTCATGACGCATTTTTGCACAGAAAGACATGAAAATATGTCATGATTTTTCTGATAATCCAACAGTTTGTTAGGGAACTACTATCAATCACTTGAAATACCATTTCCAAAGAAATGTATTTTTGGAATATAATATATTCTTTCACTTTGCATTAATTTTTTCCTACAGCATAGCAGGCAGTATCTGGTTAGCTTGTAAGAATCTGTGAGCCTTGGGAACCAGCAGTTAGTGTAATGGCTATGACACTGGACTCCCACGTAGTTGACCCCGGTTCGCGTCCCAGACCCGGTGGCTTAAAACTCACACCGGGCGCGTGTGCATGCGTGCCCAAGATCCCGAGAGGAGAATGGAGGAGAAGGGATTGTGGCATGACCATCCCCCCTGGGGGGTGATTTCTCGCTTTCTATCTCTATATCTCTCTCAGTCTGGCGTGTGCACACGCCCTATAGCGAAAACCTCTCAAAAAAAAAAAAAAAAGAATCTGTGAGCCTTCAGTTCGCTGAACACTAATATCACAATGTGGCTTGTATTGCATCTACTTTATATGCTATAATAAACTACTTATAAACATAGTATTTGTATTTGTATTGCTGATGGATAGAAATTGTTTTGAAAGAAAGGTATAAATAAGTATTGATTTACTTAATCAATTTAGCACATTTCCAGATTTAACGGACTTGTTATATCTTATTCAGTCAGATGTGTCCTATTGAAACTATAACCCACCTGTCAGCATCTCTTTAGCTATTTATAGGAAAGGTACTCAGTTAAGGGCCCTCTTTAGTTAGACTCAGTTAAAATATGCTCTGACTTGTAAAGCTAGACGAGTCAACTCAGCAGTATTCTTTTTCATTCAGCCTCTAACTCACAGATCTTGTGATTGCCCTCCTGTTGTTTATATGAACAGATTACATATAATTTCAACTAAAGCCCCAAAGCTCACATCACTGTTTTCTGCTAGAAAAACAGTACCAAATCTGATCATGTAATTAAAATGTTTCTACCTGAGCAAAACAGTGAAATGTAACAAGGTAAACACTGAATTAGAAAGGTGAAACAATACCTCAGTTTAAAATGGCTTTAAGAAATTCATAGCTGTCAAGATGATGTAATTCTAAATGAAAGAAAAAAGACTGTTTTCAGGAAATAGTTCAAACTTGTTGTAGAATAAATGGATCAAAATGAGCCTGGCTCTTCAATAAACATTTGATTATTGAGGCACATTAACACAAATGCAGTTTGTAAATATTTGGAAGTATTCACATAATTCTTAATAAATTTGTTTTTGTTCATCACACATTCATTGTACTGTATTGTGGACCTCCTCTCCATATTCTGTACTAGGCTCTGAGAATACAGTTGAGAGAACTTTTTGTTTATTTGCCAAAGGGAGGCCAGCAGGTGGCGTGGTAGTTGGGGCTCTGGACTCCATGTGGCCGACCAAAGTCTGAGTCCCAGACCTGGTGGCTGGCTTTCTCATTTTCTCTTTCTCTGGTGAGCACATGTACCCTATAGCAAAGAATATTAATAATAATAAAAAATTTAAAATAATTCTAAAAAATAATCTTAAAATAAAACAAAGGAAATGCAGAAAGAGCCTTGTAGCCAGCAACTGTAGTGCACTGCAACTCGATCCATTTATAAATACTCAGATATATGTTGTAGGCCTATAGAATGGAATGATTTAGTTTCACCTAGAAGAGCTTCACATTTGGGACCTCTGAGGTGGACCTGGAAGGCCGAGCAGGCATGTGCTGGACAGAGAAGGAAGAAAGCAACCTGCACAGAGGGAAGAACGGGGAGGCCGAGAGTCTGGAGACTCCGCAGAGCTGAAGCATATGGTGTAAGCAGTGTGAATGAGAATGACCACCTTCCTCTCTGGGATCTGAGTGGGAGGGAAAGTCATCTAATATTTACTTATTACACGAGTCCTGCTTTTTACTATATAAGTAGCTATATAATACCATAAATATCTGCTTTATTACTATATATGTTTCTAAAATATGTAAACCACTTAGAGAATTTATCTAATCCTTTTTGAGGCTTTTTTTTTGGACTACTCTAAGGGTTAAAATAGAAAAAGAAAAAGAAAAGTGTTCACTGATCAGGTGACATGAAACCAATTTCTACTAAATGTGCCAGAATAATTTTTCTCCGCCTCAAGAACAGTTAGTCTTCAGTCTATTCATTACTGTCTTTTTATAGTATTTTTATTTAATAAAACCTATTAAGACTACCATACAAATCTCTTTACTTATGCTTTTATCTTTTAACTGATCAATTTTTATATTGCTGACATCCCCTCTTCACCATTTGCTCATTTAAAAATTCATAGTATGTGAGAGATGTCTCCGGGGAAAACGTCTATAAAATTTGTTACAGCTGGCAAGTGTGTATGAGTCAGTGATAGCACATGACTAACTGCTTCACAGAAAATAAAATTTGTTTCTGTAGTAAGCAGAACTGTTTAAATGTTATTTATTTTTATGTTTCAAAGAAAATATATTGTGAAGTGCTGCATTGATTTAATACGCAACAATGTCTGTGTACACGCTGTAGAAGGAAAATTTATGAAACCTTTGCACAACTCCTTTAATTGAATTTTCCAAATCTCTCACCACACACAAATAATCAATATCTTCTGCAGAGAAAACCAGTCAGAATTATTACAGTCTTTCTTTTCAATTTTGTTGTCATCAGCACATACAGAGCACCTGGATATTTGTAACGTCTGATAGCAAGTTATTTACACCTCCTAAACACGTAATTGCTATTAAGTGAGCCCAAATATAGTTTAAAGGTATTTTTTTTCTGATTTCATTTAAGAGAAAAATGATATTTTTTCTAGTATTTAAAAATTAAAATAATGGGAGAAATGTTTAAAAAGGCTTTGAAAAGTAATAAGCCAGTTTATTTTTCTTCACATTCTAGACAAATCTCAAATAAACATTTTCCGCAGTCAAAATATTCCCCAGTGATGAACGGTGTAAAAAAATAAGAGCATTAACATTATTAATAGGAAATGGATGACCCGCATACAGCTACGTGACAGCTGAGTCCGTGTAGAGCTGAGGACTACAGTTGTACATTAATGTATATTTGTGCTACCAAAAATAATAGCTCCTTTTTTTTTTTTTTTAATCTCCAGATAAACCCAGAATGTTAAAGCATTAGGGAAAATTTTTGTTGTTTCTCTGAAAACTTATCATGTCTAAACTTCAAACCTCAGTGCTTTTAAAATTGAAGTATCTGTTTGAAAAAAGATATTGTTTAATGTTAAGATGTAATAGAAAAAACTAAAAGGGTAGTAGTCTTCTGGGAGTAAAATTATTCAGCTGATATGATGAATACTTTTTCAAGAGCGAGTGGGGGAAAGAACAACATATTTTTATGTTCAGAAAGTACTTCAGTGGGTGGTTAGACTGAGAAGGCAATCTTAAGCTACTTTACAGTTTCAGAACAGAAGGGGCTTAAAATTTGTCCTGTGGTGTAAGAATCTGGTAACTTTAGAATCCTCTAACCAAGATAAATTTTACAATGTGACAACACAGTAAGTTAACTAAAGAAAACCAGAAATGGTATAGTTTATGCTTTTTTGTTGTTGTTTTAAAGATCAGAGCTAGAAATTCTGAATTTTTATGAAAAACATCTGAAATAATCAACTTTTCTGAACAATAAAAAGTTCAGATGGTTACACTGCATTTAAAATATGCATACTACGGCCTACACAATTATTCTCAAAACAGATAAAATATGTTTTGGACTGAAGCTAAGTGTCTAGATTTCATATCTTGGCAACTGCTTGACAATTTGCTTACATTCTTTTCAAAAACATTTTGTTTATTGGAAGTACCAGTCAGAGACAAACAAAGATGGCATTTTTTAATATCTCCAGAAAAAAATGAAAAAAAAAAACCCCAAACTAAGTACTATATAATGCCATCTATTGACTGAGGGATATCTGTATCAGGTTGTTTTAAGTAGAGGTTGATTATGTAAAGTAAATAAATTTCATGCCTTACCATGTGATGATAATGTGACATTCCTTCTGTAACAACCAACTAAATGGTCATTTGTTTTAAATCTTCAGCATAACGAATTTAAAATAATTATGAAAATTTACATCCAAATCTAATAGAAAAAGAACCTTTCACTTCATTCTTTCTCTAACAGTCATAAAGCCAGTATTATTAAGGAAAGGGAAGTTAGGCTTATAACGGAAAAAAGAATGAAGGCCTTCCTTTGGTTAAGAAATTTATATTTAGCAGAGGAGATTTACTTTTTAAAAAAAAGAATTATTCATTTAACTTTATTATTATTATTATTATATTTAATATTTCCAGAGAGAGATGGAGAGAGACAGAAAGAGAGAGAGAGAGAAAGTGAGAAAGCAAGCCTCCTGGTCCAGGACTTGAACCACGGTCAGCCATGTGGGAGTCCAGTGCTCTTAACTACCACGCCATTAGCCGGCCCCAGGGAGATCCACTTTTATTCATAAATTCTATCAAGGCATACCCTTATTTACAAGGTTCAGTTCTTCCTAAAACATTGAACTTCTCAGTGTACCTTATCATATTATTGCGTCTGTTTTAAATTTTTCTTAAAGAAGTTATATAAAGCCTTAAAAATGTGTCAGAGATCCATTTATTTAAAACACTACAGTGTTATTTCTTCAATTAAACTCTTCTTCCTGCAATAAAGACTGCAGCTGATGGCATTTTTTAATATCTCCTGAAAAAAAAAAAGGGAACCAGTCTTGATAGGAAAAACTGAATAGTATTAAAAGACCAAGGACAAGCAGTTAGCAGAATGGCTATGTCGCTGGACTCCCATGTAGTCGACCACGATTCAAGTCCCAGACCGGGTGGCTTAAACTCACTCCGGCCACGTGTGCATGCGTGCCCAAGATCCTGAGAGGAGAATGGAGGAGAAGGGATTGCGGCGTGGCCATCCACCTGGGGGGTGATTTCTCGCTTTCTGTCTCTCTCTCTCTCTCTGGCGAGTGCATATGCCCTATAGCAAAAACCTCTCCCCCCAAAAAGTACTAAAAGCCCAACCTGAAGGGGCAGTGACTAGATAAATGTTGGAATTTTCCTGGTGTTATGTCTTTCAACTATTCCAGGAAAATTTTTTAGAATCAGAAGGGCAAAAAAACAAATCACAACAGAATATGAAGGATATTCTTTTGATAATGAAACAAGTAATTGGCTTATTCTCATTTTCATAATTACCTAAATGGAACAAACTCTTTACAATATTATAAGGCTGATTTTAATCATTTCTAATATTTGCTATATGGTGTGTGTGCTCTCTGGAGAAAGAGGGAGAGAAGAGGGAAAGTGAGAGAGCAACCCCCCTAGGGGGGATGACTATACTGCAATCCCCTCTTCATTTTCCTCTTAGGATTTTGGGCATGCATGCACATGTGCCCAGTATGTGTGTGTTTTAAAATAATTATTTATTTAATTTTATTTATTATTATTATTTAATTTGACCACAGAGAAACACACGCAGAGAGAGAGGCAGGCAAAGTGAGAAAGCAGGCCACTAGTCTGGGACTCAAACTGCTGTTGGCAATGTGGGAGTCCAGCGCTTTAACCACCATGCCACCTGCCAGCCCCAGCAGTGTGTTTTTTAAACTTTAGGTCCAAGATCCAACTGAGCAGTCAGCTATGTGGGATCTAGCTGCCTTAATTACCACATCGCCTAGCTGGCTCAGCCCAAAAAGTTTAAATAATTTTGGGCACTAGTATAGTAAAACAAAAACAAAAACAAAAAAAAGGAAAATGGAAATTTTTATAAAAACTCAGCCGAAAGCCAGATCTCAATATAAGGAACTTACAGACAGAATTACTTTGAGATGTGAAAAGAAAGCAAAGTCTTCTTTCTTATAGTTGTTTAATAAAAAGCCAAAAATTTTACATATGTGTGTTTATGTGTGCATATCTTTAACCAAAGAAAACCCAAACAAACCAAAAAGACCTCTAAGGCACACTCAAAAAATCCCAACACTAAAAATATTCATGTTAGGAACGAGGGAAAACAGATGGGAAAAGCACTCACTAAAATGTACAAAGCTCACAGGGCCAGCCTGTGGCCTACTGGATCCCACACAGCCAACTGAGTGGTTTAAGTCCCAAGCCTAGTGGCTTGAAAAACATGTCAGGCATGTGTGTATGTATGTATGTGTGTGTGTGCGTGGCTAAGAATCCTGAAAGGAGGATGAAAGAGAAGGGTCTGTGGTCTGGATATGCCCCCTGGGGTGTGATTGCTCTCTCACTGTCTCTTTGGTGAGGATACAAGCCTATAGTAAAAAGTAAACAAAACAAAACAAACAAACCCAAAAACTCAACTTAAATTACAAAGAAAATAAGGTTTAATCTATTTTTCAGGCAATATTAATTTTCCAAAATTAGTTGAAAAGTTAATGAAGTTTTGAATATCTTAAAAAATATGAAGACTTGGGACCAGCAGTTAGCGTAATGGCTATGTTGCTGGACTCGCACGTAGTTGACTGTGGTTCGAGTCCCAGACCTGGTGGCTTAAACTCATGTGCATGCGTGCCCAAGATCCTGAGAGGAGAATGGAGGAGAAGGGATTGCGGCGTGGCCATCCCCCCTGGGGTGATTTCTCGCTTTCTACCTCTGTCTCTGTCTGTCTGTCTGGCGAGCGCACGCACCCTATAGCAAAAACCACTCCAAAAAAAGAAAAAAAGAAAGAAAGAAAATATGAAGACTTAATATATAGCTTACCAAGAAACAGAAATGGAAGATTACTAACATAAATAATATATTAATATATATTATATAAATAGTATATATGTTTTTAAAGAATTATTTATTAAATTTTATTTATTCATTCATTTTATTTTAAAATTTGACCAGAAAGACACAGAGAGAGAAAGTGAGAGAGGGAAAGTGAGAAAGCAAGCCACCAGGTCCAAGACTCAAATCGTGGTCAGCCATAGGGTAGTTGAGCGCCCTTATCCACCATGCCACCTGCCAGCCCCAGTATATATGTTTTTAAACTCAGTTTTCATTAAATCACAACAAATAATAAATGTTTATTGGAAATTTTGAAACATAATTTGTGACCCGATCTCCTCTATGCATAAATAAAACTTAGTTCTTGGGGAAAACTGGCAATAAACAAATCAGTCATAATGTCTAAAATAGCAGAAAATGGTTTTAAGGCTGATCATGCATTAATGCACAAAGACTTAGTATATACTGGGAAATGGAAAGGAAATGACGAAAGGATATCCTGAAAGGAAAAGGGTTTTAATGAAATATTAATACTTCTAGAAAAAGTTTATTTTTTACTTTTAAT
>NW_006159690.1:2822445-2832693 GCF_000334495.1 Tupaia belangeri chinensis
TGCTTGCCAGAGAAAGAGAGAGAGAGAAGGAGGGAGAGGAAAAAGTGCTCTCTGTGGGGAATGGTCACAGTGCACACCCTCCACCTCTCCCTCCTATTAGGATTTTGGGTATACATACAAACATGCCTGGCATGCTCTCATGCCAGTGGGTCCAGGACTTGAACTACACAGTTGGCCTGTTGGGATCTGGCTGCCTTAATCATCAAGCCATGGAAGCCAGCCCAGAAAAGGTTTTTTACATTAATTATCTGCAGTGACAATTCTCTTATTTGTTCTAGTATTCTTCCCTTCTTCATTTCTCAAAAGTGTTGAGAAAAGTCAAGTATGGGAAGCCTGATTCTAATTAGTGCTAGAAAACTGCAGATTTTAAAAAGTCACACACTATATATATGTTTTTTTTAAAGAGAAGTTTTTGCTGTAGGGTGCGTGTGCTAGCTGGAAAGACAGAGACAGAGAGACAAAAAGTGAGAAATCACTACCCGGGGAATGGCCACACCCTTCTCCTTCATTCTCCTCTTGGGATCTTGGGCACCCACGCACACACCCCCAGTGTGAGTTTAAGCTGCTGGGTCCGAGCTCAAACCGTGGTTGACTATGTGGGAGTTAAGTGACGTAACCATTATGCCATCTGCTGGTCCCAAAATTAATTAACAGCAGTGACAAGTCATGCTATTGGCAGAGACTATATGGAAGACATATTTCCTCCAGTTGGGAAATAAACTACTTATTTAGTTTATTTTAGGTTTTGCTATAGGGTACGTGTGCTCACTGAAAAGTAAGAGATACAAAGTGAGAAATTACCCCTCAGTGTGGATGGCCACACCACAATCCCATCTCCATTCTCCTCTCCAGATTTTGGGCACACACACACACACACATGCACCCAGTGTGTTTTTCAAGCTGCAGGGTCCAGGACACAAACCTTGGAGTCAGTTATGTGGGATATGTGGGATCTAGCACCTTAACCACTACTGCACCTGTTGGCTCAGAAAATAAACATCTTAACTTCCCATTATGATCCTCTTAACCATGTCAAGTTAGGAGAGACTGAAATAATTAAAACCCAGTTACACATTCTAATTAAGTCACAGAGTTAAAAGTAGGAAAGAGATTTTAAGCCTTAAATTCTTGGGATTACAGCAGAAATTAGCTGTTCAACTGAAAGGCTCAAGAAGCCTGCTCAGTTTCCTTCTCACCAAAGCTTTGGGAGAAGCTCGCCACGGCTGCTGCCTTGCTGGCTTAAAAAGCACACTTGATACGTGTGTGTGCATACTCCAAATCCCGACAGAATGTTGAACTGGAGAAGGGATTGTGTGTGACCCATTTTGGGTGATTTCTCCTCTTCCTTTCTCTGCCTCTCTGTCAAGTGCATGTGCCCCTGGCCAACAAAATAAAAAAGCAATTTTTTTAGTTTGCTCTAGGGTGAGAAAGAGAAAGTGAAGAATCACTCCCCCCCAACCCCCAGAGGGGATAGCTAAGCCACAATCCCTTTTCTTCCACTCTCCTCCCTTTCGGGGCATACATGACTGGCCTAACTTTCAAGCTGGGACTCAAACCACACAGCCAGCCATATGGGATCCAACACCTTAACCTCCATGCCACTTGCAGGCCTCAAAATTTAAATCTTAAACTAAAACCTGTATTTTAAAAGTCATCTCATCTGGTATAGTCCTATGCTAAATGCAATACATGTTTTTTCAAAAGAGAGTGATAATCTTTAAAAGAACACACTAAAGGGACCAGCAGATGGCATAGCGGTTACCTGGTAGCTTGAAAATCAATCATGCTGGGCATGGGTGCATGCATGCCCAAGATCCCAGGAGGAGAATGGAAGAGAAGGGATTGCATCATGGCCATTCCCTCTGGGGAGTGATTTCTCACTTTTCCTCTCACTGTCTCTATCTTTCTCTTTCTGGTGAGTGTACGTGCCCTATGGCAAAAACCTTCCCCCGCCCCCCCCAAAAAAAAACCCACACTATAAAGGACTCATGACAAGTGCTTTTAGTGAAAAGAGATGAAAGCATATTTTTGTGTAATAAACTAAAATATAACTCTTTACCTTTGTGAGGAAGTCCTGAATTCTTCTTTTCCAACAGGTTTTGTTTTATTACTTTTGTCACTAAAAGAAAAAAAAAATCTCATGTTAAGAATTAACATCAGGACACAAACCTTGGAGTCAGTTATGTGGGATATGTGGGATCTAGCACCTTAACCACTACTGCACCTGTTGGCTCAGAAAATAAACATCTTAACTTCCCATTATGATCCTCTTAACCATGTCAAGTTAGGAGAGACTGAAATAATTAAAACCCAGTTACACATTCTAATTAAGTCACAGAGTTAAAAGTAGGAAAGAGATTTTAAGCCTTAAATTCTTGGGATTACAGCAGAAATTAGCTGTTCAACTGAAAGGCTCAAGAAGCCTGCTCAGTTTCCTTCTCACCAAAGCTTTGGGAGAAGCTCGCCACGGCTGCTGCCTTGCTGGCTTAAAAAGCACACTTGATACGTGTGTGTGCATACTCCAAATCCCGACAGAATGTTGAACTGGAGAAGGGATTGTGTGTGACCCATTTTGGGTGATTTCTCCTCTTCCTTTCTCTGCCTCTCTGTCAAGTGCATGTGCCCCTGGCCAACAAAATAAAAAAGCAATTTTTTTAGTTTGCTCTAGGGTGAGAAAGAGAAAGTGAAGAATCACTCCCCCCCAACCCCCAGAGGGGATAGCTAAGCCACAATCCCTTTTCTTCCACTCTCCTCCCTTTCGGGGCATACATGACTGGCCTAACTTTCAAGCTGGGACTCAAACCACACAGCCAGCCATATGGGATCCAACACCTTAACCTCCATGCCACTTGCAGGCCTCAAAATTTAAATCTTAAACTAAAACCTGTATTTTAAAAGTCATCTCATCTGGTATAGTCCTATGCTAAATGCAATACATGTTTTTTCAAAAGAGAGTGATAATCTTTAAAAGAACACACTAAAGGGACCAGCAGATGGCATAGCGGTTACCTGGTAGCTTGAAAATCAATCATGCTGGGCATGGGTGCATGCATGCCCAAGATCCCAGGAGGAGAATGGAAGAGAAGGGATTGCATCATGGCCATTCCCTCTGGGGAGTGATTTCTCACTTTTCCTCTCACTGTCTCTATCTTTCTCTTTCTGGTGAGTGTACGTGCCCTATGGCAAAAACCTTCCCCCGCCCCCCTCAAAAAAAACCCACACTATAAAGGACTCATGACAAGTGCTTTTAGTGAAAAGAGATGAAAGCATATTTTTGTGTAATAAACTAAAATATAACTCTTTACCTTTGTGAGGAAGTCCTGAATTCTTCTTTTCCAACAGGTTTTGTTTTATTACTTTTGTCACTAAAAGAAAAAAAAAAATCTCATGTTAAGAATTAACATGGAATATGAGTAATTTCTTACTATTTGGAAGAAAGAACTTCATTAGAGAAAATAATTCAAAGTAATAACTAGGTATCAAGTATATCTTATTTAAAAACTGAGTGTTACATAAAAAAAGCCTACTTCCACTTTCCAAGGTACATTCTTTTTCTTCATGTTCAAGAGGAATCCCCAAAATAACAGATCCAGGTAAAAAATACATGGCTTTTTGTGTAAAGAAAGCAACAATATTTCTATCATGTGTCCAGCACTGGTATATATACAGAAGTCTATCAAATATAAAGTTGGGGAAAAACAATAGGCTTATCTTTTAAAATGATCATTTAAATACACAAATTATTCTTACTTAGTTCTTTGGTTTTCCGCATTTCTTCTTTTGAGAAGCATGATGTACAAGAGATACCAATGAGATTTTCAAGCTCTCTACTGCCCCCCAAAGCCTAAAAGAAAGCCATCTTAATGAGTTAAATAAGTTCTTGACAAATATAAGATTATTGACAAGTTTAGAGAAAATTTAATTCATTTTTTTCCTTCATTTAAAAAACTTCCGCTTTTCCTGGTAGGTCAACTATTGCAAGCACTAAAATGCCTGAATAAAAACAATTCATTATTATCTAAAAGACTAAACAAAATCTACAAACACACTTTTAAATGTAAAAAGTCTAACAGAACTAAAATATGACTAAGTAATGTCCACATAAGAAAAGAAATTCTGGGGCTAGCAGTTGGCATGGCAGTTAAGCCACTGGACTCCCATGTGGTTGACAGTGGTTCAAGTCCCCAAAATCACAACATATAAATAGAAAGATAGATATAGACAGATAGATAGATAGATAGATAAATAAATAAATGCTAAAAAAAAGAAAGAAAAGAAATTCCCATGGAAAAAATAAATCAAACTGATTCCTGGATTAGATTCTCTAATCCTGGCCTTCTTTCCTTTAATCTTTTCCAATGGGATAGTAGAATTATGAAAAATTACATGTTAAAAAAACCCAAACAAACCTGTATAGTACTTAAATTTTGAATTATTTCTGTGATTTCTTCTGATGATTTCTCAACTTCAGACAGCAACATCATAAACCTAGGAATGAAGAAAAAAATGAGCAAGAATATTTAAAATGGCATGTAATCATTTTCAGAGCCTTAATTTTTTGTAAAAGATCTTAGATCATTTCCTAATCTTTTCTTTCCAACTGTTAAGTCCTGAGAGATTCATGAAGTGTGTTTTTATCCCACATCTTATGGCTTACTTGAGAAGCCTTCATAACCTGTGGAGATAAGCTGCTTGCTAGGCAGTCTGGGGGAGACACGGCTGCCACATTCTTCATCCTGGACAAAATGACAATTCTCATAGAATTGTGTGTGTTAGACACTTGATTTTCATTGCTCCTGAGAGGCTTTTCCTGTATTTTCTTATTTTCCCAGTTTAATTGCTCTATGCATTTGCTATGTTTAATGCACAAGAAGATAAAAGCTAACACACTGCAGAATTTCTCAAGATATATGGCAGAGAAAAAAGATGGATCAGCAGTATCCTAGGGTGTTGGTGGATGCATTCTTGGAGGATGCCAATAGGCATCCTCTGAGCAGGGATAGACCCACTGGCAGGCCCATGTATGGTGTTATACCAGACAGAGAAGCCATGATGCCTGTAGGTAGAGTTGCTTAGCCTGTAGGTGAGGGTAGAGACCCCTGTGCTGTGTGTTGGGGCTCGGCGGTGCTGGCAGTAGCAGCAACGGTACCAGCCGCTATAGAGCTTCTTTCCTGTCGTTATGTGATTATGGCCCCTCGATTCCTCAGATGGACCCTGCTAATTCAGCAGGCGCCTGGGGAGCTGGTCCTCCACAGCTGCTCTACCCATCCCACGACATCCTGCAGCTCTAGCAGGTGGCATCTAAGCAATGCTAGAATCATTGATGGGTTGCCCTCCAGAAGCCTGGTTGCTAAGTGTCTCCACTCCGCCCCCCGCCAGCAACACCAGACCTAAAACTCATGTGACTTGAACTTCCAACTCTGGCAGAAGCTTTTCTGTATTGTCTTAGGTGTAAGCGAGCCTTTCCTCTCTCCATTGCATCAAAGATGTCAGGCATCTTTGGTGGGTGCTCCACTCTGCCCTTTTCTTTTCTTTTTTTTCTTTTTTCTTTTTTTTTTAGAGGTTTTCGCTATAGGGCGCGTGCGCTCGCCAGACAGACAAAGAGACATAGAGACAGAAAGCGAGAAATCACCCCCTCAGAGGGGATGGTCACGCCACAATCCCTTCTCCTCCATTCTCCTCTCGGGATCTTGGGCACGCACCACACGCAACCGGCCTGAGTTTTAAGCCACCGGGTCCGGGACGCGAAACGCAGTCGTCTACGTGGGAGTCCAGCGACATAGCCTAACTGCTGGTTCCCTGCCCTTTTATTTTCAACACATGGTTCAAATTCTCCTTTACTGCTCTAAGACAGCATTACTGTTTCCTTCAAGTCCCTCCACCTTTAATACCACTTTGTGGCTCTTTCATTAAGTTATTCCTTTATTCCTAGAAACCAATAATCTCTTTTTTGTTCTTTCCTTTTTACTTTTTTGCCATATGGAGTGTGAGCTCACCAAAAGCAGAAAGAAGGAAAGTGAGAAATCACTCCCCAGTGGGGTAGCCACGCTACAATCCCTTCTCCTCCATTCTCCTCTAGGGATTCTGGGCACACAAGCACATGTGGTCGGTGTGAGTTTTAGGCCCGCTGGATCTGGGACTTGAACAGTGGTTGGCCCTGTGGAAGTCCAGGACCTTAACCACCACACCACCTGCTGCTTCCTAATCTTTCATTTTTTCAAAGCTGCCTACAGGATACATTTGTCAAGTTAATTATGGCATGGAATTTCAAATTTATTGTTGCTTTTCCTTTCAAAGTGGTGAATAAAATATCAGTGAGTGCCATTTCAAATCTATAGAACACTATTCCTTTCCTTAACAGATTTGCCTCTGGCAATGATGTTGCAATGATCCTCTGAACCACCAGATGGGGGTACTGTATCCAGACATCTAGAAACACGGCACCATGACGAGATCCTTACAAATCCGCTAGATGGCTAAAGACTACTGTAGCACAACTTGAGAAATCTGAAATCTTGGTCCTTCTTAAAAGGATCTTCTTGTTCTTCAGGAGTCAACAACTAGCAGTATTCTTTTTTATTACCACTTTTTAGTAATTTAAGTGTCCAGATTAGTCCTCGAAGCTACTTTCTAAAAAAAACTATGGCCTGACTGATCTGACACATCAAAAAGTTGTCTTAACTCTTGACTTTTTTTGGTCAGATTGCCTCAGCTCATAGTAGATTCTTGTGGAATGTTCACTGAGAATTTTTTATCCCCTTTCTTTTTCTGATAGAAAGCGTATGTGCATGTACAAGACAGAGACAGAGACACACAGAGAGAAAAAGAGAGAAGGTGCCCTCGACACAGCTTCATCAGGCTATGGTGCCCTTTCTCCAGTCCTTTTGTCCTCAGGATCTTGGACACCCACGTGAATACCAGAGCATTTTTCAGGTTGACCTGGGATCTGAACTGCGGTCACTGTATGGCTTCCAACAGTGCAGGACGTTAGCATTATGGCTGCAACCTAGTGGTGGGCCAATATTTGTTTTCTCTTGAGAAAAATCACATTTAAAAACCCATGATTCTCAGTGCAATTTTCTTTTCTTATTTTTCTTTCTTTTTTTTTTTTTTTTGAGAGGTTTTTGCTATAGGGTGCGTGCGCTCGCCAGACAGAGACAGAGACAGAAAGTGAGAAATCCCCCCCCAGGGGAGATGGCCACGCGGCAATCCCTTCTCCTCCATTCTCCTCTTGGGATCTTGGGCACGCACGTACACATGCCAGGTGTGAGTTCAAGCCACTGGGTCCAGGATGCGAACCGCGGTCAACTACATGGGAATCCAGTGCCAGCCATTATGCTAACTGCTGGCCCCGAATCTCAGTGCATTTTTCTAATTTTCTTAGAAAGGTCTCACTGTCAAATTCAGAATTCTCTCATTTTTCTCTCAAAAAGAAAGCCTCTATTATTCTGAAGAACAATTGGCTTCAGACAAATACAATCCATGGGAGGCACTGGACGTATCCTTGAATTATACTTTTAATTCCTTCCCATGTGGGTCCAGCTGTGCCACTGTCTGGGCCCTGTATTTTCCTCTTTGAGGAACTACCAGTTTACACAGGAGCTACAGTGTACAGGGTTCCAGTTTCTCCACATCCTCGCCAATAAATATTTTCATTTTTGGTTTGTTTAAATAGCCATTCTAGCAGGTATTAAGTGGTGTCTCACTGTGGATTTGACTTGCATGTCTTTAATGACTAATGCTCAACATCTTTTCTTTTTAAAAAATTTGCCACTAGGGTCAGCAGGTGGCTTGGTGGATAACGTGCTGGACTCCCACATGACTAAACATGGTTTGAGTTCCAGATCCAATAGTTTGAAACTCACAACAGGCACATGTGTGTGCATGCCCAAAATCCCAGGAGGAGAATAGAGAAAGGATTGCAGTGTGGCCATCCACCCTGGGGAATGATTGCTCACTTTCCCTCTCTATCTCTGTCTCTCTAGTGAGTGCACATGTCCTATGGCAAAAAAAAACCCAAAAAAACAAAATGCCACAAGGTGTAAGCACGAGAGAGAGAGAGAGAGAGAGAGACAGAGAGAGAGAGAGAGAGAGAGAGAGAGAGAGAGAAAGAAAGAGGGAGAGAGAGAAAAAGTGAGAAAGCAAGCCACCAGGTCTGGAACTTGACCTGTGGTGGATGATGTGGGAGTCCGGAATCCCAACCATCACACCACTGGCTGGCTCCTCTTGATGGTGTATTATGAAGCATAAAGTTTGTAAGTTTGATAAAGTCCAATTAACTTTTTTTTTTGCTTTATTGATTGTATTTTTGGTGTCATTATATAAGACCACCATCAGCTTTGAGGTCCTGAAGATTTACCCTTTTTTTTGGAGTTTTTTTTGCTATAGGGTGTGTGTGCTCACCAGAAAGACAGAGAGAGACAGAGAGACATGAGAAATCACCCCCAGAGGGGATAGCCACACTGCAATCCCTTCTCTTCCATTCTCCTCTTGGGTTCTTGGGCATGCACACACATATGCCCAGCGTGAGTTTAAGCCACCAGGTCCGGGACTCAAACTGCGGTCAACTACATGGAAGTCTAGCAACATAGCCATTACGCCAACTGCTGGTCCCTACCCCTGTTTTGTTCCCTAACAGTTTTATAAATGGTTTTGGCCCCTATATTTAGGTCACCAATCCATTCAAGTTTTTATATATGGTTTAAGATGGGGATCTAGTTTTATTCTTTTATATATGTAAATCCTGTTGTCCAGAAACGTTTATTGAAGAGACTGTTCTTTCCCCATTAAATGGACTTGGCACCATGTCAAGTCAATTGGTCAAAGAAGCATGAGTTTGTTTGGACTCTGAATTCTATTTCATTGGCCTATATGTCTCTTCTTAAGCTAGTACGATACTGTTTGAATACTGTAGTTTTGCATTCAATTTTGAAATCAGTAAGTGTAAATCCTCCAAATTTCTTTCTTCTTTTTTTTTTTTTTTTTTTTTTTAAGAGATGTTTTGCTATAGGGTGCTTGTGTTTGCCAGAAAGACAGAGAGAGACAGAAAGCGAGAAATCATCCCCCAGGCGGAATGGCCATGCCGCAATTCATTCTCCTCCATTCTCCTCTCGGGATCTTGGGCACACGCGCCCAGTGTGAGTTTAAGCCACTGGGTCCGGGACTCGAACCGTGGTTGACTACATGGAAGTTCAGTGACATAGTCATTATGCTAACTGCTGGTCCCTCTTTTTTATTTTTTTAAAGTTTTTGCCATAGGAGGCACGTGGTCACTGGAAACAAATAGATGGAAAGTGAGGAATCATATCACAATCCTTTCTCCTCTACATTTTGGGCATGTGTGGATATGCGCCAGGTGTAATATTCAATCTGCCAGTCTGGGACTTGAACCATTGTTATCAATGTGGGAGTTCAGCACCTTAACCACCACGCCACCTCCTGACCCCCTAATTTCCTTTTTAATTAGACATTTTGGCTATTTGGGGTCTCTTGCAGTTCCATCTTAATTTGAGGATAGGATTTTCCATTCTGCAAATAATGGTGTTTAATCATCCTGCAGAAAAATAAAAGGGTGGGCCGGGCCCTGCATTAAATCTGGAAAATTGCTCTAGGTAGTAGTCTAAAGACCTGAACAACACTCTTCTTGCCCATGAACACAGGATGTCTTCATATATTCATGTCTATAATTTCTTTCTATTGTGTTTTGTAGTTCCTAGTATTCAAGTTCTTCACTTCTTTGGTTAAATCTATTCCTCAGTATTTTATCTTCTTAGATGTTACTGTAAATGAGACTGCTTCCTTAATTTCCTTTTAAAATTGTTCATTGTAGGTGTATAGAAATAACTGATTTCTTGTGATTTTTGTACTCTGAAACTGTTGAATTTATTAGCTCTAATAGCATCTTGTACATTCTTTGGGATCTTCTATATACAGAATGTCATCTGCAAATGGAGATTGTTTACTTCTCTTCCCATTTAAATGCCTTTTACCTCTTTTTATTATCTCATTGTTCTGACTAGGATTTTCAGTAAAATGCTGAATACCAATGGTGAAAGCAGGTGTCCTTATTTTGCTCCTGATCTTTGGGTGAAAACTCTCAGTTTTTGTTTGTTTTATTTTGTTTATTTTGCTTTGTTTTGGTCACAGTACGTGTGTGTTTCCTTGAGAGAGACAGAGAGAGGGAAAGTGAGAAATCACCCCCATGGGGGATGGCCACACTACAATCCCTTCTCTTCCATTCTCCTCCTG
>NW_006159690.1:2832708-2837789 GCF_000334495.1 Tupaia belangeri chinensis
ACACACACACACACACACACACACACACACACACATGCCTGGCGTGACTTTAAAGCCTCTGAACCTGGATATTGAAACAGGGTTGGTCATGTGGGAGTCTAGCACTTCAACCAACATGCCACCTGCTGGCCCCTAAAGTTTTCAGTTTTTCATGTCAAATATTTTAAGCAAGGGCCAGCCAATGACATGGTGGTCCCATATGGCTGACTGCACAGCTTCAGTCCTGAACTTGGTGGTCTGAAAAACATGCTGGGTGTCTAAAATCCCAAGAGGAAAATAGAGATGGGAATGTGGTGTGGCCATCCCCTGAGAGGGAGCTTTCTCATTTCTTTTCTCTCTCTTATCAGCGAGCACACATGCCCTATGGTGGTGGGTGGCGGGGGCGGGGGGGACCCAACAAATTAAACAGTTGAAAGTTTCTTTTAAACATTTACTTTCCTCTTAGACTTTGCTTAAGTATAACTATATCTTCACTCTAAATTTATAAAGTATTTTTTTAATTAAAAATGTTTTCTTGGGGCCAGCAGGTGGCATGGTAGTTAGGATGCTAGACTCTAACATGACCAGCTGTGGTTCAAGTCCTGGACCTGGTGGCTTGCTTTCTCTCTATCTGTGTCTCTCTCTTGCTCTGTCCCTCTCTGATCAAATTAAATAAATGAACAAATAAAATTAAATGAAATAATTCTTAAAAAATATGTTTTCTTTATTTATGATAGACATGGGCATATGCACATGAAAATGTGTGTGTGTGAGAGAAAGAGGAAGAGAGAGAAAGAGAAAGGGATGGGGAGGGAGAGGGTCTGGTCATGCCATGATCCCCTTCCTTCAGTGCTCCACCCTGGGTCAACCCTAAATTCTTGACAGATATTTTCAAATAATTTACCTCTAGAGAGCATCATTTTTGTTGTATGGTTGAGGACCTAAAATACAAGAGAAATGCAGAATACCAACAGTGAGGGTCACAAACTGTATACATTTTTTTAAAAAGAATTATTTTATTTAACTTTGATTTTATTTATTTACTTATTTTAATTTGACCAAAGAGGGAACAGTGAGAGAGAGAGAGAGAGAGAGAAAGAAATGGAAAGTGAGAAAGCAAGTTGCCAGGTCTGGGATTCAAACCATGGTTGGCCATGTGAGAGTCCAGCACCCTTAACCACCACACCACCTGCTGGTCTCATGAACTGTATACATTTTAAAAAAAATAATTATTTATTTTATTGATTTATTCATTCATTCATTTATTTCTTAATTTGACCAGAGAGAGACAGAGGGTGAGAGTGAGAGAGAAAGAAAGTGAGAAAGCAAGCCACCAGATTCAGGACTTGAACCCTGGTCGGCCATGTGGGAGTGTCCAGAGCCTTAACCACCACGCCACCTGCTGGTCCCCAAACTGTATACATTTAAAAAAATTGACAAAAATTTAAAAAGTAGTTCAGGAATAACTTATTGTTATTTAATAGGTTTCATTTGGGGTATTACAGAAGTAAAAATATGCGCCCCTCAAAAAGTTGCTTGTCTGCCTTCAAGAGAATAAACCAGTGATTAGAAATAATCCGATGTAGCAGAGGGGATCCTACAGTGATGGAACTGTTCTATCCTTTGACCTTAGTGGTAAATACAACGATCCACATGTGATAAAATAGCATGGAACTACACACACACACACACACACACACACACACACACACACACAGACATACACACACACAGAGAGACATACACAAGTGAGTACATGTAAAAATGAGGAAATCTGAGTTAGACCGGTGAATTGTGTCAATGCCACTTCCTGGTTGTGATACTGTACTACAGTTTTATAAGGTATTATCATATCAGGAAACTGGGAAGGTACACATGCTCTTTGTTTTACCTCTCATAATGGCAGACAAGCCTAGAATTACCTGGAAATAAAAAACTGAATGAAAACAAACCTGGCAGAGGACAGTCATCATTATTTCATTTTCAGAGTAGTGCCAGCGGCATATCAAATTGTCAAGAGGAAGAAAAGCCAATGGTGAATTATGTATTTTCCTTGCTGAACATAAAGAATATGGAAGTTCATAAAATATTAATGTGTAGGTGTTTATTTAACGAATGGCCTTTATTGACATGCCACTGACTGGTTTTTGAGAAAAAAATTTTTTACTAGAACGTAGAACTGTATTTCCCTGTGGATGAATTTCTACATTTAAAATTCTCCAAGTTAATTAATAGGGAGGGAGTTGAGAATATATTCATAAGTGAAAACAACAAAGTGCAGAAGAGTATATATTTTATGCTATCTTTTGTATAAGAAAAATTTAAAAATAAATGAAACTGTTTCATAAGAAAAAAACAAGGGGGGCCAGTAGATGGCATGGTGGTTAAGGTACTGAACTCCCACATGGCCAACTGTTGTTCAGGTCCCAGAATTGGTGGCTTGATAATCATACCAGGAGCATGTGTATGTGTGCCCAAAATCTCAGGAGAATAAAGGAGAAGGGATTGCAGTGAGGCCATCCCCCTGTGGGGGGGAGGAGGGATTCTCATTTTCCTACTTACCATCTCTCTCTCTCTCTCACTCTCTGTCTCTCTCTGGTGAATGCATGTACCCTATGGCAAAAACCTAAAAAAAAAAAAAAAAAAAAAAAAGAAAAACAGGAAAAGAAACAAGAAACTAATGAATTTGTTTACCTTGGAATAAGGGAGGAAGTAACACTTTTGTGAATATACCTTTTGCATACAGTTTTGACTTTGAACCAAAGCAATGTTATATATTGTCTAAAATGAATGTGAGAAACGAATTTATACACAAATAAAAACAATATAAATATTTCAAATAATTCTTCGAAAAAAACTAATCCAAGTAACTTTTAAATACTACATTGGACTATATGTATCTTCAATCCATAGATAGAAAAGACTGAACAAATCTTGAGTGCTAGTGATTTGTTTTTAGCATGGATTGTGGAAGTATTTTGTATGTTGGAGAGCTAAACACACCCACGAATATTATAGCTCTTAGTAGACATATTTATTCGAGGTAGGATGAAAATACGGAAAGGGAGAAGGCAAGAAAAAAATCCTTATCATTATGAATTGGTAAATTTTAAAAAGGCAAACTAGCAGAAAGTCAACTAATAGAGGAATGATGGAGTTAGAAAATCAAAACTGAGGGCCAACAGGTGGCAGTAGTTAACGTGCTAGATTACCACATGGCTGATACAGTTTAAGTCCTGGACCTGGCAGCTTGAAGATCACACCAGGCATGTGTGTGTGTGCAAGCCCAAAATCTCAAGAGGAAAATGGAAGAGAAGGGATTGTGGCATGGCCATCCCTCCTGGGGGTTGATTATTCACTTGCCCTCTTAGTGTTTCTCTCTAACCAGGGCATATGCCCTGTGGCATAAAACCTTAAAAAAAAAAGAAAGAAAATCAAAACTGTGCAACAATTATATATAGAGTCAGGTAAGAACTAATCAGTGTACACTAAAGCTATTGGCTAGAACAGTCTCAAAGTACCTCTTTGCACAGTATTTATTAATTACAAAAGGAAAATGATTAATTTGATCGTAGCACATAAAGCAGTATTCTCTGTTAAAATGACAGCAGTCTCATACATCTCGTGTTCACTGTGTCTCTCAACTGCCTAACTGTCTCTTGTGCTTGATTTAATCTTAGTTGTTTTGTTCAACATGGGCCTTCCAGCAGGACGAGACAAAGAGGTAAGAGACAGTGATACTGATAATCCTGACTCTGGGTAGGCCTAGGTTAATGAGTGTGTGTGTGTCTTAATTTTTTTACAAAAAAGTTTAGAGTAGAAAAATTTAGAAACTTAAAAATCAGAAAAAAGCTTAGAGTAAGGAAATAAAGAAAATAGTGTTGCTACATCGCTGAACAATGTTTGTGTTTTAATCTAAGAATCATTATAAAAATGTTAAAAATGTTTAAGTTAAAAAAATTTATTTATTTAATTTTATTTGTTATTATTATCTCTTAATTTGACCAACAAGAGACAGAGAGAGGGGGAAGGAAAGTGAGAAAGCAAGCTGCCAGGTCCGGGACTCGAACCACAGTCAACCATGTGTGAGTCCAGTGCCTTAACCACCATACTACCTGCCAGCCCCCCACTTTTAAGTTTATAAAGTAGAAAATTTATAGTAAGCTAAGGTTAATTTATTAGGTTGTCAGAGAGGTCATGATGTATTTTACTATGTTTTACTATATAAAAAATGCATCATGACTTCCCTGATGAATCAATATTTAAGAAAACTTTTTTTTTTTTACATAAATTTACTATAGCCTAAGTGTACAAGGTTTGTAAAGCCTATAGTAGTATGCAGTCATGTGCTAGGTCTCTATTTCTTGTACTATATCAAAGAGCTGAGATATGACCAAGCATCCACAGAAGTAACCAACCCTAAGAGAGATTTTCAAGTGTCTTGTTGATGATATACTCCTGGTTTTCCTATACTTGTGTTTCACTGAATACTAATGATTCTGTAACAAAGGACTGGGGGAGTGGTTTGCACAGTCATATATGTTTGGGAAATTATTGGGTTAAGTCAATTTGAACAGGTTTATTTACCTCAGAACGTCTCAAGAATTTAGGTAAGCCAATGAGTTTTCGATGGGGTGATTTGGCCCTCTTGGCCAAAATTAGTTTAGGCAATATTTAGAGAAGCTTCTGATTGTGACAAGTGTTGGGGAGAGGAGGATGCCACAGGCATCTAATGGGTCGAGGCCAAGTATGCTGCTAAACACCTAATAATGGATAGGATGGCCTCCACCTAATGGCAATAGAGCTGAGGTTGAGCAGCCCAGAAGTTACCTAATATGCTATATTAAACTCTGTTAGTAACAAGATTGAAAAGAGACTTATTTACCTTCTAAGGCAAAAGGTGTAATTTATTGGAGGAATACCAGTATATCTCCCCTAATTGAAGGAAGGCTGAGATTTAGCAAGGCTTCAGAACAAGAACAACAAAAAAGAGACCAGAAGACAAATAGGACTCTGCCTCATGTATCTCTTTTCTCTGGCTTTGGTTTCTTTCTCTCCCACTGTAAACCAGTTTGTCTACATGGTGAAAACAAACTGCTTGA
>NW_006159690.1:2837803-2851855 GCF_000334495.1 Tupaia belangeri chinensis
GCCCTACTTCCACCTTCATCAAACCTATGGAATAACTAATTGACTGGGCTTGGGTCAGGTGCCTACTCCCGGACCCATCAACTGTCTAGGGAATAGGGTCTTGTGATAAAGAGCCACAGTATGGGGCCAGCAGGTGTCATGGTGGTTGAGACACTGAACTCCCACATGGCAGACCATGATTTGAGTCCTGGATCTGGCAGCTTGCTTTCTCATTTTCTCTCTCTCTCTGGTGAGTAAAAATGCCCTATAGCAAATTAATAAAATACTATTAATAATAAATAAAAGTAAATAAAAATAACTCTTAAAAAAAGTCACAGAAGTAGAATGGGCGAGGGGTGATTTTAAGAATGTTATTAATAATAAATAAAATTAAATAAAAATAACTCTTAAAACAAAGTGACAGAAGTAGAATGGGCGAGGGGTGATTTTAAGAATGTTAATCCCAGCAGGAAGAGGTGCGGGGCAGACAACATAATATACTGTGCTAGAGTATCAGTTAATTCTAGCACACTGATGAAAAGCAGTCTTTCAGATGTGAAGCTTATAAACTTAAGCTGTTATTGTACCTGTCTAAAATTCAGTTTTTTTCACCTGTGAAGGGAGGTAACATTATCTACCTCACTGGGTCATTGAGAGGATTAAACGTAATATATTTCCAGCACATGGCAGGTACTCAATAATTACTAGCTATTATTACCTATGTCTATTTACTGGGTTTGTGAATCTTTTTTTGTTTTGTTTTTAATAAATTGCCACAGGGCTTGTGTGCTTGCCAGAGACTGAGAGAAAGCACCCCTAACGGGGTATGGTCAGGCTATAAACTCTTTTCCATTTCTCTGTTCTTTTGGGATATTGGGCAGACATACACACGTGTCCAATGAGTTTTTCAAGCTATCAGGGCCAGGATTTTAATAGTAGTTGGCCATGTGAAATTTGGTTCTCTCAACCACTAGGCTATGGGGCTGGCTCAAAACTTATGTTTTCAATTACACACTAAAGACTAACATAAATACCTATTCTGAATAAAAAACTTATTTACTTTCTTTTTGAATGTTAGTTCTGTCATCTTCTATTTTAATTCTCTCCCAAATGGGATTTACAAATTAAGATTATCTTTAAGGGGCCAGCAGGTAGCATGGTGATTAATGCACTGGACTCTCACATGGTTGATCGCAGTTCAAGTCCTGGACCTCAGGGCTTGAAACTCACAATGGGTGTGTGTGCATGTGTGTCCAAAATCCCAGGGGGAGAATGGAGGAGAAGGGATCATGACCATGCTCCCTAGGGGTGGTGATTTCTCACTTTTCCTCTCTCTGTCTCTCTCCAGTGAGTGCATATGCCTTATGGCAAAGACCTTAAAAAAAAAAGTCTTTAAGATCTTTAACCATAACCATAAATAAATATAGGCAAATTCCTCAGTGCCCCACAACAAAGTTTCTTATTCCTCCGTTGCTACTTGAAAGCGAACTGCCATGGGGGTTATTGTTAAAAGATCTGAGTTGAAAGCAAACTGACAGTTAAGAAAAAGAAGGAAAACACTAAAGTTAGGATAGTTTATGTGGATTTTGGGGAAACTGGCCAGGTAGGTTTGGCTTCCTTATATAGTGTCTATTGCTTTTGTCCAAAACCATTTCCTCCTTACTGCCTACTTACACTTTATATCACTGTTACCAGAAATTCATTGGGTATAGCAGATGTCTGCTTTAAAATACAAGATTATCTGTGATTCACAAATTATTATGTGCTACTAGTTTTTTTTTTTTTTGGACAGGCATACATACATGCCCAGCATGTTTCACAAACCACTGGAAGCACCAGGTCTAGGCTTCGAACTGCATGGTCAGCCATAGGGGATCTGGCTGCCTTAACCACAAGGCCACGGAGCCAGTCCACTACTTACTTCCATTATATGAATCTTCTTAGCTGTCTTGAGCCAGCTATTTGTTACTCACTATGTTCCTAGAAATATGTTACTTCTCCATTCATATAAAACTGAAATGAGTGTTTTTTTTCAGTTTTACTCTAAACTGGTCTATTACACATAGAGTGGGAGAACTAGGCTCAGTGAGTATTAAAATTAAGGTATGATATATCACCATTGCATGAACAGCACAAAATACATCACAAATAAGTGATTTAATGTCTTTGTGTGTGTGTGTGTGTGTGTGTGTGTGTGTGTTATAAGGTACATGTGCTCACCAGAGAGAGACTGAGAGAGGAAAAAGTGAGAAAGCACTTTCCCAAGAGGGATGACCACATGACCACACCACAGTCTCTTCTCCTTCATTCTCCTCTCAGGATTTTAGGCAGGTACACACATGTGCTCGCAGTGTTTTTCAACTTGCTGGGTCTGAGACTTGAACCACGCCATGTGAGATCCAGCTGCTTTAACCACATGCCATCACCTGGCCTTATTTCACTTCTTTAAGAAAGACTACTTCAGGTCAGATATAAATTATTATTTTCTACAAATAATTTCTCCTAAATTATTAGTTTAACAAATAAGACCCCCCTTTTTATAGAATTATTTTATTTAATTCTATTTGCTTATTTATCTTCTCTTAAAAATTTTGACCAGAGAAGGACAGAGTGAGAGAGAGGGAAAGTGAGAAAGCAAGTCGCTAGGTCTGAGACTCAAACCACAGTCGGCTGAAGGGGAATCCAGTACTCCCAACCACCATACCATTTGCTGGCCCCAATATGACCCTTTCTGGGCTGGTGGCCTAGTGGTTAAAGGATCTAGATTCTACATGACCAACCACTCAGTTCAAGTGTTGGCTGTGGTAACTTGAAAAACATGATAGGGGCATGTGCATGCATACCCCAAATCCTGAGAGAAGAAATGGAGGAAAAGGAATTCTAGCATGACCATGGCCCACTGGGGTGTGGGCTCTCTTTTTCCCTCTCTGGCAATGGAAAAACAAAACAAAACAAAACAAAAAACCCACATTTTCTTGCAAGACACACGAAAAAGCAATAAATTGGTCTGGCCCCATAGTGTAGCAGTTGAGTATTACATAGAGAAAGCTGGATTCCACATGGCCAACCAGGGTTTGAGTCCTAGGTCTTGAGACTTGAAAAACACATGGGGTTTAGGGGCAGGATTCATGCCCAGGATCTCAAAAGGATAGAGAATTGAAGGAAAAAAGATAATAGCTTAACCAGGCCCCACTGGGGAATCTTTCTCTCTCTCTCTAGCACTTAAAAAAGAAAATAAACAAACTTACTCATCATTGTCTTTTGTTGCAGAGCTCTTTCTTTCAGTTAAGCTGAGATGATTCAGATTTTTTCTCCTTCCTATATGTGTGTAATGAAAAAAAGGAATAAAGTTAAGGAAGAAATCATCAAATTTTAAATAGAGTTCAGACTTAGAGCCAGATTTTAAGTAAAAAATAAAAGGGAAGATAAATAAAAGTGAAGTACGAAAAGTATCCCATTTTAGTTTTTTTTTTTTTTCATTTCCCATTTTCTTAATTTTTTATTCATGAGGATTGAGTAAAATGTTCACTGGGAGGGTCAGCAGGTAGTGTGGTGGTTAATGGCACTGGACTCCCACATGGTCGACCACAGTTCGAGTCCCGGACCTGGTGGCTTGCTTTCTTTCTCTCTGTCCCTCTCTGATCAAATTAAAATAAATAAATAAATAGATTAAAAAAATGTTCACTGGGGTATGGTATACTAAATAAAAAGCTAGAGAAAGCCAATCTGACAAAATAATTTGGTTAAAATACATAGCGAACATTACTAGATAATGAATACTCTCATCAAATATATATATATTTTAAAATTTTATTCGTCAGTATTTTATTACTATTATAATTTTTAAAGTTGACTAGAGAGAGAAATAAAAAGAGAGAGGGAAAGTGAGAAAGCTGCCAGGTTTGGGACTTGAATCGGTGTCAGCCATGTGGGTGGCCAGCCAGCTTAACCACCATGCCATCTCCCAACGCTACATCAAATATTTTAATCAAAAATACCATATTACAGTTCATAATTTGCATTATTTTAATCCTTACTTTTCTTTTTAAATTTTAGGTTTAACAACAAGGGATTGGTGATACAAATACTTAGAAAACAGTTAAGTTCCTAGTGATATCACAGTAAGATAAATTTGATTTTTTTTTTCTTTTTTCTTTTGGAGAGGTTTTTTGCTAAAAGGCGCATGAGCTCACCAGAAAGACAGAAACAGACAGAGAGACAGAAAGTGAGAAATCACCCCCCGGGGGATGGCCACACTGCAATCCCTTCTCCTCCATTCTCCTCTCGGGATTTTGGGCATACACACACATACGCCTGGCATGAGTTTAGGTCACCAGGTCTGGGACTTGAACCACAGTCAACTACATGGGAATCCAGCGACATAGCCATTACGCCAACTGCTGGTCCCAATAAATTTGATTTTAGAGGCGAAAATATCTGGTTCTTAATTTTTTTCCTTATTTTTAAGGTTTTTGCCATAGAGTGCATGCACTTGCCAGACAGTGAGTGGGAAAATGAGAAATCACCCACCAGGAGGATGGCCATGTCACAATCCCTTCTCCATTCTTTTTCTGGGATTTTGGTCACACACAGACATGTTCCCAGCATGATTTTCAAGTTGCTAGGTCTGGGACTCAAACTATAGTCAGCCACATGGGAGTCCAGCACCTTAACCACCATGCCACCTGCTGGCTCTTATTTATTTTTTTAACTGACAAAAATTTTATATATTTATAGTATACACATTAGTTATATATCTATATATCTATACACACACACACACACACACACACTGTGTAACACCTAAATCAAGCTAGGTAACATTTCTATTCCTCACATTCCTATCATTTTTTTGTGGTAAGAACATTTAAACTCTACTCATAACAGTTTTCAAATACACAAAACATTGTTGTGAACTATAGTAAGTATATTACACAATAAACTTCCTAAATGTATTTTTTATCTCTAACTGAAATTCTTTATACTTCGACCAGTATCCCTCAGTCTACCTGCTTGTTCCACTGCCAGCCCCTGGTAACCACCATTCTACTCTCAGCTTTATGGTTTTGACTATATTGGGTTCCACATTTAAATGAGGTCATGTGATATTTGTCTTTCTGTGTCTGGCTTATTTCACTTATAATGTCTTCTGGAAATCCATGCTGTTGCAAATGGCAGGATTTTCCTCTTCTTAAAGGCTGCATAGTATCCCATCGTGTATACCGTATTTTCTTTATCCATTTATGCATTGATGGACACTAGGTTAATTCTGTATTTTGGCTATTATGAATAACACTGCAGTATGTAAGAATGCAGATGTCTCTTTGACATATTGATTTCCTCCTCTTGGGCTATGTACCCAGTAGTGGGATTATTGGATAGTTCTCTTTTAAATTTTTTCAGGATTTGAATCTTCAAATGTGTATCTGGAAAGATCTTTATAGTGCCTACTAAAATAAGTAATTCATTAAAATATTTTAATGAATTTTTTAATAATTTAAAAAATGGTTACATTCCATTTAAAATGCTATGGACTTATCTGAGTCCATTTGCTTATCTACATTTTCACAAATTTTATAACTTGACAGGGGCACAAGTGAGAACACAAGATGTAACTAAATCATAATCTTTTTTCCTTTTTTTTAAATTTTAACTTTATTTATTAATTCATTTATTATTATTATTTTTTAATTTGACCAGAGAGCAACACAGAGAGAGAGAAGGAAGAAAAGTGAGAAAGCAAGCCACCAGGTCTGGGACTCAAACCATGGTTGGCCATGAGGGAGTGTCCAGCACCTTAACCACCATGCCACCTGCTGGTCCCACTAAGTCACAATCTTTCAAATGCCCACTGGCCCTGAGTTTAAGCCACTAGGTCCGGGACTTGAACCGCAGTCGACTACATGGGAGTCCAGTTACGTAGCCATTACACCAACTGCTAGTCCCCAGATAGCAATTGTTTAAAAAAAATTTTTTTTTAAGATTTTTGTCACTGGGCATGTGTGCTTGCTGGGGAGAGAGATAGAGAGAGAGAGCTGGTGAGAGGGAAAGTAGGAAATCACCTCCGGAGGATGGCCATGCTGCAATCCATTCCCCATTCTTCTCCTGGGATTTTGGGCATGCATACACATATACCAGGTGTGATTTTCAAACCTCCAGGTCCGGAACTTGAACTGTAGTAGGCCATGAGGGAGTCTAGTGCCTTAACCATCATGCCACCTACTGGGGCCAACAGATAGTAATTTACTAGCTCCTTTGGGTACATATACTATTTGTTCTTTCTACCACTTTAAAAAAGCACAGCATAGCACTCCCATTTTAATAGTCTTCTCTTTCTTTCTTTCTTTTTTTTTTTTTTTAGAGAGAGAAAGAGAGAGAGAAAGAAAGAGTTTTTGCTATAGGGCATGTGCACTCACTAGAGACAGAGAGACAGAGAGAGAGAAAGCAAGAAATCCTCCCACCCCCGCTCCCCAGGGGGATGGCCATGTGCAATCCCTTCCTCTCAGGATTTTCGGCATGCATACACATGCACCCGGTACATTTTAAGCCACAGGGATCGGGCCTTGAACCGCAGTTGATTACATGGGAGTCCAGCAATGTAACAATTATGCCATCTGCTGGTCCCTTATCAGTCCTTTTTTGTTGTTGTTGGAGAGGTTTTTGCTATAGGGCGTGTGCACTCTCCAGAAAGACAGAGAGACAGAAAGCGAGAAATAACCCCCTGTGGGAATGGCCCCTCTGCAATCCCTTCTCCTCCATTCTCCTCTCAGGATCTTGGGCATGCACGCACACGCGCCCGGCGTTGAGTTTAAGCCACCGGGTCCAGGACTTGAACCGTGGTCGACTACATGGGAGCTCAGCAACATAGCCATTATGCTAACTGCTGGTCCCACCTTCTTAGTCTTTTCAAAGAACCAATTTTTGATTTTGTTTCTTTGCTTTATTATTACCTGTTTTCTATTTAATAATTTTTGTTCAGATTTTTATTGTTTCTTTTCTTCTACTTTTCTTGGGTTCATGCTGTTCTTCCTTTTCAGTCTTTCCTAGTTGAATACTTGGCTCATTAGATTTTAATCATTCTTCCTTTTTATATATATGCATTTAAAAGTATAAATTTTGTTGTAAGAATTACTATATTTTGGGAACCAGCAGTTAGCGTAATGGCTATGTCGCTGGACACCCACGTAGTCGACCGCGGTTTATGTCCCGGACCCAGTGGCTTAAAACTCTTGCCGTGTGCGTGCGTGCCCATCCCCCCTGGGGGGTGATTTCTCGCTTTCTGTCTCTATGTCCCTCTTTGTCTGGCGAGTGCATGCGCCCTATAGCATAAAACCTCTCCAAAAAAATAAATAAATAAATAAATTACTATATTTTAAAATTGCTCTAAAACTATAAATTTTTCCTCTTAAGTGCTGACATGTTTTCATGTTCATATTTAAGTATTTTATACTTTCCATAATGATTTTTATTTATGTATTTTTAAAAATTTATTTTATTTGTTCATTCATTTATTTTAATTTGACCAAAGAGAGACATAGGAGAGAGAAAGAGGGAAAGTGAGATATCAAGTCACCAAGTCTGGGACTTGAACTGTGGTTGGCCATGTGGGAGTGTCCAGTACCTTAACCTGCTGGTCTCATTTTTATTTATGTATTTTTATAAGAGATTTTTTGCTATAGCACACATTCACTCACCAGAGAGACAGACAGAAACAGAGAGACAGAAGCAAGAAATCACCTCTCCCCCCGGAGATGATGGCTATGCCATAATCCCTTCTCCTTCATTCTCCTCTTGGGATTTTAGTTATGCACTCGGCATGAGTTTCAAGCTTCTGGGTCCAGGACTTGAACCAAAGTCAAGCATGTAGGAGTCCCGGGGTCCAGGACTTGAACCAAAGTCAACCATGTAGGAGTCCCATGCCATAACCACTATGCCCTGCTGGCCCCACCCATTTTGATTTTAAAAACATAATTATTTAATTTTATCTATCACTATCATCATTATTATAATATTTAATTTGCTACAGGGCACATGCACTCACCAGAGAGACAGAGGGAAAGTGAGAAAGCAAGTCACCAGGTCCAGGACTCGAACCACAGTGGTCAGTTATGTGGGAGTCCAGTGCCTTAGCCACCATGCCACCTGCTAGCCCCTTTCAATTATGATTTTTCTGATAAATGATAAATGAATTTTTTGGTTTCTAAGCACATGAACTAAAATTGTTGGAATTCTGTCCTTCTCTTTATTTTTAATAATTAACTAATTTTCTGAGAGGGAGTGGGGCATGGGGAGACAGAGGGCAAGAAGCATACCACAATCCCTCCCTGGTCCTGCAACTATCCAGGCTCCGACACACCTGGGACAGAAACCCAAAGTCTTCTCACGTTCTCTCTAGCACTCTGCTACAGCACCCTTACTCCTGTACCACTGGGGTTGGGTGGAGGGGTATCTTTTTCTTCCTAATTCCTAATTGTATGAAATTTCGGTCAGAGAATGCCACCGCATGGCAGCAACATTTAGTGCAGTGAGATGTCCTCTGTGATTCCAGAAAATTCTCTTTATACCTTATTATGTGTTGGGTATTCCAGCTGTTTGACCAGTGCTCACTACATCAAACTTACTGTGTTGACAACTTTCATTTTTATCTGATTTGTTGGTTTCTAAAAGAGGTAGTTTAAAATCTACTATGAATGGGGATTTATCAGTTTCTCCTGTCATCTCACTATATTTTAAGTTTTTTAAATGCACATAGCTCAAGATTCTTTTATTTTTCTGGTGGTAAATCTGGTAAGTCTTAGTTTTTCTCTTATATAAAGATCCCAATTATCTTCAATAAAGTCTTTCTGCCTTAAAGTCTATGTTGACCTATATTAATATTCTTTTTAAAGACTTTTTTGCCACAGGGCACATGCTTTTGCCAGAGAAAGAATGAGACAGAGAGGAGGAAAGTGAGAAATCACTTCCTGGGGGAATGGCCACACGGCAATCTTTTCTCCTCCAGTCTCCTACTGGGATTTTGGGCAAGCATGCACATACACCCAGTGTGATTTTCAAGCTGCCAGGTCTGAAACTTGAATTGTGGAGTTGGCTATGTGGGATCCAGTCCTTTAACCACCATGCCACCTGCTAGTCCTTAATAGTCTTAATACGCTAGCTTTAAAAACAAACCAATTAGCCACTATTTGTGTTTTCTATACATTAAAATTTAATTGCCCTATATCTTTTCTCAATGTTTAAATAAAATATCAATAAAAATAGTTAAAATATGTACTGAACACATACTACATGCCAGGTACTATTCTAAGTACTTTTTGTATAGCAATTCACTTCTCAGAACTCTGAGGTAGGTATTACATTTTATAGGTTAGTAAATAAAAATATAATTAAAATGCTAATTAATAAATATCTCATCGTCTATCTGAAAACACAGGGATCTTGAAACACTTTAATCCCTATCTACTCCCTCCCTACGCTAGTGTGGTCTATTATTTATGTTTAACCCTTTCTCAAACTGTTTAACTTCTGCTTTATAGTAAGCAAAACTCATAATTAGATTTTCATAATTACACTTATAATTAGATTTACCAATGTTTGCTAATTTATTTTCTCACCATTGCTCTTTACATTTTATTCCTTTATCTGAGGTTTGATTTGCTTTTTACACAGTGCATTCTTTTAAAAAATATTTATCTAATTAAATTATTATTATGAGTAGTAGTAGTAATATTTTAAATTTCTATAGGGCACATGGAGGGAAAGTGAGAAAGTAACCCACCAGGTCTGGAACTTGAACCATAATCATCCCTATGGGAGTCCAGCACCTTAACCACAACACCTGCTGGCTCCCACAAGTACATTCTTTTTTTTTTTAATTAAAAAATATATATATTATTGGGGGGCCAGCAGATGGTGTAATGGTTATGTTGTTGGACTCCCATGTAGTTGACCACAATTCAAGTCCTGAACCTGGTGGCTTAAAACTCACGCTGGGTGTGTGTGCATGTGTGCCTAAAATCCCGAGAGGAGACTGGAGGAGAAGGGATTGTGGCATGGCCATCCCCCCTGGGGGATGATTTCTTGCTTTCTGTTCTGTCTCTCTCTATGTCTCTGGCAAGCTCATATGTCCTACAGCAAAAATCTCTACAAAAAGAAAAGATATATATTTGTCATTAAAATTTTTTTATTATTATCGTAATCTTGTTTATATTACATTGAATCACATATAACTTTACAGTGTATTACATTTCTTTTTCCAGAAGGAATACCATTCATACCAGTCAATATAAAGACATTAAAATCCCCATCATCATCATCCAATAGCTTTTCATTTTTCCCAGATTATTATTATTACTTTTTTTTTAAATATTCAATCACTACTTATCATTTTCCTTGTAAGAAGACTTTACCCAAAATGAAATACTTCTCAGGCCCATCCAGTTGAGAGTACTATATACATCATCATCAACAGGTAATAAACCATATCTGAATCCCACTAATATCATGCCTATTTGTTCTATTGTGATCCTTCTCCATACTCTATTATTATTATTTTTAAATTTGACCAGAGAGAGAGAGAGAGAAAGAGAAAGTGAGAAAGCAAGCTGCCAGGTCTGGGATTCAAACTGTGATTGGCCACATGGGAGTCTAACTCCTTAATCACCATACCATGTACTGAGCCCTTAAATTTTTTTTTTTGGTAAGAATTACTTATCTAGGGGACCAGCAGGTGGCATGGTGGTTAAAGTGCTGGACCCTCCCAAATGGCAGATCACAGTTTGAGTCCTGGAGCTGTAAGCTTGCTTTCTCATTTTCTCTCTCTCTCTCTGTCTCTCCCCGTGGTCAAATTAAAAAAAAAAAATGAGTAGATAAATAAATAAATATTAAAAAAGAATTACTTATCTAATTTTATTTATTATTTTTCTTTAATTTGCTCAGAGAGAGAGAAAGCAAATTGTCAAGTCCAGGACTCAAACCTTAGTCAGCCATGTGGGAGGTCCAGTGCCTTAGCCACCATGCCACCTGCCAACTCCCACAAGTACACTCCTTAGTAATCCTTTCAGTTAGGATCTGAGAAGGGCTAACTCTGAGACTTGGTCTAAAATCTCTTTATTTCATTCTCACTTTCTGAATTAAAAATTCACTGTGGGACCAGCAGTTGGTGTAATGGCTATGTCGCTGGATTCCCAGGTAGCCGACCACGGTTTGAGTCCCAGACTCAGTGGCTTAAACTTATGACAGGTGCATGTGCGTGTGTGCCCAAGATACCGAGAGGTGAATGGAGGACAAGGGTATGTGGGGTAGCCATCCCACCTGGGGAGTGATTTCTCGCTTTCTGTCTCTCTGTCTCTTTTTGTCTTTCTGTCAAACACACACGCCCTATAGCAAAAACCTCTCAAAAAAAAAAAAAAAAGGAAAAAAAAATTAAAAAAAAATTCTGCTGTGATTCCTAGGTGGTATGATTATTTCACTTGCTGGAGTCTATTGATACAGATGGGAAGTCTACTATTAGTTATTTGCTCATAGGTAATGTCATTTCTCTGCTATAAAATATTTTATCGTTGATGTTTCACAGTTTTACCATAATACAATTAGGTGTAGATTTAACTTATCCTACCCATGGCAGTTAAATTCTGTACATAGGGAACTAGATCCCACATGGCCACTTGCAGTTCAAACCCTGGCCTTGGATGCTTGAAACATATGCCAGGTTTGTGTTTATGTGTGTGTGTGTGTGTGTGTGTGTGTGTGATGCCTCAAATCCTGACAGAATGAAGAAATGGAGTGAAAGATTGTGGCATGACCACATTCCACTGGGGAGGTTCTTTTTATGGCATATACATACAACCTCTGGCAATAAAAAAATAAAAAATATGTATCCTGCTCAGACTAAGCCTACTATTTTAAATTCTTATCTTTTCTTAATTATGAATGACTGATAGTACTTTTAGAATACTGCCCATGCCTCATTTTACTTTCTCCTCATGGAACTCCTATTTGACAGATGTTAGTGCTTCTTATTCTGTCTATCCTTTTTCTTTACTGGTTTATAAAGTCACTATTTCTTTCTCTCTCTGTGTCATTATATTGCTACAGTCTGGGTGATTTAAGAAGGATCTCTGTCTAGTTAACAAGTACTTTCTATGACTATGCAAATTTGTTGTTTACTCTTCTACCCTCACTGTTTTATTATTTTTTAATTTTTTTTTTAGAGAAAGATTTTTGCTATAGAGTGCATGCTCTCACTGGAGAGATAGATAGATAGATATATATATATAGAGAGAGAGAGAGAGAAAGCGAGAAATCCCCTCCCTCCCCGGTGAAGATGACCATGCCACACCCTTCTCCTCTTGGAATTCTGAGCATGTATACACATGTGCTTAGCCTGAGTTTTAAGCAGCCAGGTCTGGGACTTGAACTGCGGTTAGGTACATAGGAGTCCAGTGATAACCATTACAGCACCTGCTGGTCCCTTTCTACCCTCATTGTTAAATAACAAGTCTAAGTGTTTCTGGGAGCAAAGGAGAAAAGCTGACCATCATTCCTCTTTTCTAAAATGCACAGTTATGGCTTTTGGTTATGGGTAAGTATGAAATGCATAGTAGTTTGATGAAATTTGCTAAGGGTTAGTGGAGGCCAACAATATAATGAAGCACACATATATAAATATATATTATACATATATATAAAATATATCATACACACATATAATACATACATACATATATATACACACACATACATACATATATATATGTTTGTCTTTTAAATGTGTAAGCTGAAGAGTTGAAATAAATCATTCCATTTTTGGAAACTGTGGAGTCTAAGTAAAGAGAAGATACAGAACCAGAATTTTTTTATTTTTATAAAAACAAATGAATTTAAATCCAATATTCGGTCTTCTGTTCAGATAGTATGTGGTTCAAATGCACACAAAAAGTACAGATAAGGTATCTGGAGGAAGAGTATTCTGGTGAAGAGAACTGCAAGTGCAATGACCCGGTAGCAGGAAGGGGCTCTGAGTGATTGACAAATAGCAAGAAGGTTGGAATGGCTAAAGTGCAAACATGGGAAGAGTAGTAAAAAAAGAGGCAGATGAGATGGCCAGGTATTAGGTGGATGTATGGCCTTAAAAATCATGACACAGGAGCTGGCAGGTGGTGTGGTGATTGCGGTGCTGGACTCCCACATGGCTGATCACGGTTCAACTCTCAGACCTGGTGGCCCCAAAATTACAACCGATAAATAAATAAAAACTTAAAAAAAAAAAGGAGATTTTGGATTTTATCGTAAGTGTGTTGGGAAATGATTAGCACTAAAATATCCTTGTAAATGTTATTCAAATTCTACATTATGTTTTTTACAACATATAAAAAGTGGGAATTTTCAATAGAGAGTGTCAAATCATTTAGAACTTAAATGATTTCCTAAGTCACATTTTCTTACTTATTTAGAATTTAAGATATTTCCTAAGTATCAGGCTTTCTTATATTTAAAGCACAAACAAGATGATACATTAGAATGAGTAATGTAATTATTACAAATAATATAAACTGACAAAGGCTTCTAGACAAAGTTCTACTATTTTAAGATGTCTATGTATAAGACATACATATTCAGAGTACATAAAACATATATGTACAGTTTAATGAATAACTAGAATAAATTAGGGGAACCTCCATGTAGTCAAGAAATAGAATACTGTCAGCACCTCAAGAACCCTTGCTATCTTTTTTTTTTTTTAAAAAGAGCTTACTTAGTACCATAATCTGTAATAATTATCCACTTAAATGTCAACTGAAATCATATGACCAATCTTTTTATGGAATGTTCCATAAAAAAGGAATGTTCCCTTAAGTCCACATTTAATTTCAATATGTAAATTGAGTACGTATCAACTTAAAATCTACTCACATTACAGTATAGAGATGTGTGATTTTTAAGGTATTAATTCCTAATTTAAAAAAGAAATATTAGGTATTTAAAAACAGAATTGTGGAACTTGAAGAAAATGTACACATCTTCATACATTTTTGCAAAAAAGCAAATCTAACACTTTAAGCTTTAAGATAAAAA
>NW_006159690.1:2852479-2882936 GCF_000334495.1 Tupaia belangeri chinensis
GCTCGCAGCTTTCTCACATGCTGACTGAAGGGGTTTTTGCCGTGGCTCAACAGCTTTCGAGGCACATCTTCAGTAGGATAATACCTAGGCATTTTGCGCAGTTTAACCACCCGGGTACCACCATTCTTGTCTCCACCAACCGGTTTTGTGACAGTCGCAAGAACCTTCTCCTTCTTTTTCTTTTCGATCCTGGATTTAGTGGCCGAGTATTTCCTCTTGTACATGGCCTTCCTGGAATACATGGCAGACCGGGAATAAGAGAGAGAGAGAAAGCGAGAAATCCCCTCCCTCCCCGGTGAAGATGACCATGCCACACCCTTCTCCTCTTGGAATTCTGAGCATGTATACACATGTGCTTAGCCTGAGTTTTAAGCAGCCAGGTCTGGGACTTGAACTGCGGTTAGGTACATAGGAGTCCAGTGATAACCATTACAGCACCTGCTGGTCCCTTTCTACCCTCATTGTTAAATAACAAGTCTAAGTGTTTCTGGGAGCAAAGGAGAAAAGCTGACCATCATTCCTCTTTTCTAAAATGCACAGTTATGGCTTTTGGTTATGGGTAAGTATGAAATGCATAGTAGTTTGATGAAATTTGCTAAGGGTTAGTGGAGGCCAACAATATAATGAAGCACACATATATAAATATATATTATACATATATATAAAATATATCATACACACATATAATACATACATACATATATATACACACACATACATACATATATATATGTTTGTCTTTTAAATGTGTAAGCTGAAGAGTTGAAATAAATCATTCCATTTTTGGAAACTGGGAAGTCTAAGTAAAGAGAAGATACAGAACCAGAATTTTTTTATTTTTATAAAAACAAATGAATTTAAATCCAATATTCGGTCTTCTGTTCAGATAGTATGTGGTTCAAATGCACACAAAAAGTACAGATAAGGTATCTGGAGGAAGAGTATTCTGGTGAAGAGAACTGCAAGTGCAATGACCCGGTAGCAGGAAGGGGCTCTGAGTGATTGACAAATAGCAAGAAGGTTGGAATGGCTAAAGTGCAAACATGGGAAGAGTAGTAAAAAAAGAGGCAGATGAGATGGCCAGGTATTAGGTGGATGTATGGCCTTAAAAATCATGACACAGGAGCTGGCAGGTGGTGTGGTGATTGCGGTGCTGGACTCCCACATGGCTGATCACGGTTCAACTCTCAGACCTGGTGGCCCCAAAATTACAACCGATAAATAAATAAAAACTTAAAAAAAAAAAGGAGATTTTGGATTTTATCGTAAGTGTGTTGGGAAATGATTAGCACTAAAATATCCTTGTAAATGTTATTCAAATTCTACATTATGTTTTTTACAACATATAAAAAGTGGGAATTTTCAATAGAGAGTGTCAAATCATTTAGAACTTAAATGATTTCCTAAGTCACATTTTCTTACTTATTTAGAATTTAAGATATTTCCTAAGTATCAGGCTTTCTTATATTTAAAGCACAAACAAGATGATACATTAGAATGAGTAATGTAATTATTACAAATAATATAAACTGACAAAGGCTTCTAGACAAAGTTCTACTATTTTAAGATGTCTATGTATAAGACATACATATTCAGAGTACATAAAACATATATGTACAGTTTAATGAATAACTAGAATAAATTAGGGGAACCTCCATGTAGTCAAGAAATAGAATACTGTCAGCACCTCAAGAACCCTTGCTATCTTTTTTTTTTTTTAAAAAGAGCTTACTTAGTACCATAATCTGTAATAATTATCCACTTAAATGTCAACTGAAATCATATGACCAATCTTTTTATGGAATGTTCCATAAAAAAGGAATGTTCCCTTAAGTCCACATTTAATTTCAATATGTAAATTGAGTACGTATCAACTTAAAATCTACTCACATTACAGTATAGAGATGTGTGATTTTTAAGGTATTAATTCCTAATTTAAAAAAGAAATATTAGGTATTTAAAAACAGAATTGTGGAACTTGAAGAAAATGTACACATCTTCATACATTTTTGCAAAAAAGCAAATCTAACACTTTAAGCTTTAAGATAAAAAGCATTTGATTAAAGCAAAATCAAAGACATTCAAGAGTTTAAGATCTCATGTATTTCACTGTAACAGATCAGGTAAAATGAGGATACTTCTTTGTTTCTGTGTAGCTTCTCCACACTTCTAGCTTCTATGGTTAGCACTCAAAAAGTGTTAAACAATAAAATATGAATCAGGCAAATCATAACATATCTAAAATACTCTGTATTAAATTTGAACTAATTTAAAATTTTATATTATAGAAACTGACATGTCACTGATTCATGACCTTTCTCAATATAAAAAATTAAACTTGTAAGATTGAAATTTGCATTTTAAAACAAATATTTTAGCAAGAAATCACTGTTGTTTAGAGAACAACAAATATGTATGGTCAAAATTAATATTTTAAAATAAAGGACTGCATATTAAAATTATGTTTTTCTCTATAGAAAATTTTACAAATCTTTCGCAAATGTATTTAAAATAGTAAAGAAAAAGAAGGGAATGAAATATAATAAGTAAAGGTAAGCTACATAAAGATACACTAAGTGTGGATAAAACTAAATGGACAACAGGGATAAAATAACATTTAGAAGTATCACTCTTAAGCTGTAGTGCAGCAGTACCTGAGTTATGTGCCCTTTAATTTATGCACATGATGGATAGCTTGTTAAGGGGCGTATCTATAACCATTATAATTGATAGTAGCTGAAGGCAGTCAGGCCATAATTTCTATTTAATGGATGGGCTAGAAAGGGAAGAAAGTCTGCAGTAGCATTTTAAAATAAGAGCCTAGAAAGTTTACATTTATGTCCAAACTAATATCTACATTCTAGCCTATGTTAAATTCTTTGATAGGACAGAAAAGTCGGCTACAGTAAGATCCATATATTGTTAAATTAAAATCTTGATTTAATCAATAACTAGAAAAATCTTAATGTAAGTGGGAAAGAATGTTTAACTACCATTTGATGGTCCATTTCTGTGCTCTTGCTCTTCAGAGCTGGTGGGAGAAGTAAATGGGCTTATTTGACAAGTTCCAGTCGTTGGCGAGTAAGTTGTAATACTTTTTTTCTTCCTTGTGGTTTTTGAAGGATCAAATGACTAGAAATAAGTAAGTTGGAGAGAGAAATACTTGTGTTTAGTTGGAGAGTTTTGAAAATTCCTTTAAAAACTCGATGAAATTCAAATTAAGAATCATTTCTTTGTTCTTTCAGATTTCAAGTATATTTAATGAGTACTTTCACGGTGAATATTATTCTTCAAATTAAGTAGATATTTTGGGCCTCTACAATAATTAGGGCACCTCAATTTTGATATTTAATGTTAAAGGATTACTACCTTCTGAGATAGTATTTCCAAACAGGTTAGAGATTATTGCCAACTCTTCCAGCCACATTCTGACTTCTTTCCGCTGAACGTTAAGTGTAATTATAGAGCTAGGGCTGGAAATCTCTCAGAGGAGCCTATTACTAAGACCCACAAGAAATCCTAGAAAGGATCGGTGTTGTTTCAAACCTTCGAAAAATGCTCTGACATAGTATGTTGCCTTAATGATAACATAATGTCCAAACAATAGAGTCGAGCATTTAAGGCCTTTGAAAATTTGTCCTGTCCTACATAATTCCTCTCTGAAGCCTCCTCCTTTATGTTCCCAGAATCATTGTACATTCTTCTAAATGCAGGTAACATATTATATAATTTTTTGCATTTCTGTCTGCCCCATTAAAATTTGCTTCTGAAAATAAGTATCATATCTTTGGGGCCAGCAAGTGGCATGGTGGGTAAGGTGCTGGACACTCCCACATGGTCAACCACAGTTTGAGTCCTGGACCTGGTGGCTTGCTTTCTCACTTTCCCTCTCTCTCTTTCTGTGTCTCTCTCTGGTCAAATTAAAATAAAATGAATGAATAAATAAAATTAAAGCAATAATTCTTTTTAAAAAATGGTACCTTCATCTTTGTATCCCAAAGAACTAAAAGTTGTGTGAGAAGTGAATGACTTAAAAAGGAACTGTCGGGAATCAGCAGTTAGCGTAATGGCTGTGTCGCTGGACTCCCACGTAGTCGACCGCGGTTCGCGTCTCGAACCCGGTGGCTTGAATCTCACGCCGGGCGCATGTGTGCCCAAGATCCCGAGAGGAGAATGGAGGAGAGGGGATTGCGGCGTGACCATCCCCCCTGGGGGGTGATTTCTCGCTTTCTGTCTCTATGTCTCTGTCTGTCTGGCGAGCGCACACGCCCTATAGCGAAAACCTCTCCAAAAAAAAAAGGAACTGTCTAGGAGACTTGGTCATACCACTCAACTCATTATATATGAATTTGTTCATTAGTTCATTCATCTAATATCTAATATTCTAATAATGTAATAGTATGTATAGTTTCAGTTAATACGGCTATGCACACTGGAACTTTAGGTCATTCTGTGATTTCAGCTTGGAATGTTCTCTTTCTCATCTTCCCCAAGACCTGAATCTCTTTAGTTTAGTTTCCCATTCATGATCTACTTTCTCCAAACACCCATTATCACACTATTAATTGTTTGCTCTCTTGAATTCCCCTAAAACTTGCTTTCCATAATGCTTACTGATCACCCAGCATTGCTAACAAAGAAATAAGATGAGTTGTTCTGGCCTCAAGGAACATCCTACCAAAAGTCAAACAGTAATGGAGAGGTCTTAGTAAATGTGCTACAGAAATGGGTTGCAGTAATCTGTCACTGAAGGGTTTCTGTGTGAAGGAAGGCTGAGGCTTAGATAAGGGGAAGGAGGGGGGAAACATGAAAACCTGAACTTGAAACATGGACCAGACAGCATAGAATAAATTTGGGGGAGAATGTGGAGGTCTGTTCTCAACATTGTAGAACTAAACTTTAGCTTGGTAACTGACCTGAAATAGTTACAGAATTCTGCATAGTCAATTAGCCTTTATATTTTTAAGCCATCCAAGGCAGAAATAGTGGCTGTTTCACCTTTTTCAATATTCTTAGTATTAGTTCCACAATGTACAACATAAAAAATATTTTTTTACAGTTAAGATTTTAAATAATAAATATTTCTTTGTATAAGGGAACAAAAGGCATTCCATTCTTATTTTATATATCCACAGTAGCCACAAATGTAGCCAACACCTTTTTTTAAAAGATCAAACTGTAATATCCCATAACAACTCTAAAGCAATTGTTTTTTGGTAGGTGAAAGGGCTTTGAGTCTCTTTATCAGGTGGTTAGCGCTACCTCTCTATCTTGAGTTTTCACCTGTTTATATGGATTCAGTTATAAACCATGACATTTATCCAATCCCTACTCTACTTTTCCAAGAATTTATTGCCCAAAACTATTTCACTGTGTATGTACAAGAAATGAAAGTCACTACCCTAATGTACATTTATGTCAATCTGTTTTCCTATTTTCACCAAAAAATTATTTTATCCAATTGCCAAATGTCTAAACATTGTAACTGTAGATCATACATTTTTCTTTGAAAGCAATTTTCTAGCTTTCAGAAAATAACTCTTTGTGTGTGATTGTGTGCACTAATACATATATCTTTTTTTGCTTTTCTTCAGAAATACGGAAGCTTCTCTCCCTCTCTTTGGTTATCTGTATTGGTTAAAAGAAAAACTGTTTACAACTACTATACATAGAAAGAAAACTGAAAATCTGCTTTCTCTAATATCTCACTAAATATTATTTGGTAAATAATGCATTTTAATATATCTGCCCTACTTGTATACACAAATAAAACCTTAGTTCCTTATGTTTTTTTCCTTTCAAAATTTTCCCAAAGTCCTCTAACTTTTTTTAAAAATAACTATTTATTTTATTATTTATTTATTCATTCATTGATTTTTAATTTGACCAGAGAGAGACAGAGGGTGAGAGTGAGAGAGAGAAGTGAGAAAGCAAGTCACCAGGTCCAGGACTCAAACCCCGGTCGGCCATGTGGGAGTGTCCAGCACCTTAACCACCACGCCACCTGCTGGTCCCACTCCTCTAACTTTTAATCTCTGACAATGCTTAAGTGATCCTAAAATCCATCGAAGAATTTCCATTCTGCCATCTTTCCAACTTTAAAGGACTTGGCCTACTCACTGGTCACTCACAACAGAAAGAGTGAAGGAAACCAGGATTTGGCAGAGGACTGACCTACAAGGCACTCTTTCTACTCATTAGGGATGAGTGTACCTATCAGGTCCTTTAGAAAAAGGGAGAAAGAAAGGAAGAGAAATAGATTTGGCTAGAAAAGGTAAGGAATTTAGGATACAAACAAAATGTACGAAAATAGATGTCACGACCTTTCTATAATAATTTACAACTGCTTCTAGTATTTACTGACTCCTTAAAAATATTAACCACCACAACTAAACAGCAACAAAAATGTCATCTTCTAAGATTTTTTCTATGATCAGCCCAATGGAGTTTTGTAAAACCTTGTACATTAGTAAAACTAAAATTTGGGTATTGATTCTTATGCCTAAAAAATTAATGTTCTCTCTATGGTTTCAAGTAGATATGCCATTCTCCTTCAGTATTGCTCACAAATTGTAGCCTGCTTTGTCACTTTGCTTAAAGAGTATGCTATGAGAAAGATGCCCGTGTTATTGATTTTTACCTCTTATAAACAGTCTAGAAAATCCTAACTAAGGGTTCTTTCAGGATAAAATATGGGACATAAATAATCTGCTATTATTATTATGAATTACTAGCAGAAACTGTCACTGAAATATTTAAAATGCACTATAGGTATTTGGACAACCAGAAACAAAAGGTCAGTAAAAGGAGATAATTCTATAACATTTAAAGTGGTTAATTATGTTATTGGAATTTTCACCTAACATATAGTCATGTACTACTAGTGCTAATTATGGAATGTACGTTAGAGAACTCTAAACAATAGCTGCCTCAGGACTTTTCGCAATTAGGGCCTAGGCTTTCCAGAAGAGTATTGGATCAACCAACTTAGCTCCCACAGTTACCATCCTTAATAGTCCCCAAAACATTGGGGGTTTTGTGGATTTTATTGTAGCTATAGGAAGACCAAAAGCATTTTGGGCTTATTGAAATAGTTTTACAAGGGGAGCCGAGAAAGAATATGACCAACGTATTAGATCTGTGGTTCTATTTCTTGATTAGGTGCTTGAAATACAAGTCTATACATTTGGTAAAACTCATTGAATTGTACATTTGTACACTCAAGATTTGTGAATTTAATGATATGTAAGTTTACCTAGATAAAAAGATTCTAACAGTAAAAATAAAACACTGACTAAAAAAGTAGATATGGGGCTGGCAGGTTGTATGGTGGTTAAGGGCTCTGACCTCCCACATGGTCAACTGTGGTTCAAATCCTGGACCTGGTGACTGGCTTTCTCACTTTCCTCCCTCTCTCTCACTGTCACCCTCTGGTCAAATTAAAATAAATAAATAAATAAATAAACCAATAAAGTTAAGTAAAAAATATATATTTTTTAAAAAAGTAGATACACTGGTTTTTCTATTTATGGTAATTATTATTCCACAATTTTAAGATATCAAAACATTAATTGTAATGTTATAGATATTATTATTTTACTGCTACTCTCTTGTACTATTATCCTCAATAAATTTTTTTATTAAATCTTTTCATGTTCTTTTTCCCATTATGCCTCATCCATCCTCATATTTTTCTGATGGACTGAATTCCAAGCTGGATATATGAGAGGTCTTCAAAATTCCATGGAAAATGCATATTACAGAAAAACTCTGCACAGACTTTTTTTTTAGAGAGATTTTTGCTATAGGGTGCATATGCTCACTAGAGAGACAGAAAGCAAGAAATCATCCCCGGGGGAATGGCCACACTGCAGTCCCTTCTCTTCTCCTCACAGGATCTTGGGCATGTATGCAAACATGCTTGGCATGAGTTCTTTAAGCCGCTGGGTCCAGGACTCAAACCACAGTCAGCTAAGTGGGAGTCTAGCAATGTAACTATTATGCCATTGGCTAGCCCCCTGGACTTTATTTATTTATTTATTTTTGCACCAAAATAAACTATACCACTTGTTGTATCTGACAGAACCTAGTTTGGGGCACTAAAAAGGATAAGACATCAGTCTGAAAAGAATCCCTAGCAGAGGAACACGAATTCTACTAAAACTGAAGTAAGAGCAAACATTAAATTTATGGTGAAACTTGAGTGAAAGAATGGTGAAATCACTGACACTTTACCAAAAGTTGATGGAGTCTATGCCCCAAAGAAATCAGCAGTTTACCAATGAATAACACATTTTTAAAAGAATTATCTTATTTAACATTTTTATTTATTATTATTTTTTAATATTTCCAGAGAGAGACACAGAGAGAGAAAGAGAGAGAGAGAGAGAGAGAAAGCAAGCCTCCAGGTCCAGAACTCAAACCACAGTTGGTCATGTGGGAGTCCAGTGCCCTTAGTCACACCACATCACCGGCTGGCCCCTGAATAACACAATTTAAGAAGGAACAGACAGACCAGCAATGGTAGTACAGTGGTAATGCAACCCTTTGTGATTCTGGAGGCCATATGGATGATGGAGGTTCAGTTCTGGGATTGACTTACACACACTGCGTGTACTCATGGTCATTTTGTCTGAGAGGGCTGAGAGGAAGAGTATGGTGAGAGCCCCTGTTAAGGATACTTGTCTTTCTCTCTTTTTCTCTTATGGAAGGAATAAACAGGTGAACTTTAAGGAAAAAACGAAAACAACAAAATGATGTTGAAGATGGTACTAACAGTGGCAGACCACGCATATTGATGTAAGAAAAAAAAATAATTTTGTTCATGGCCTAACTGAAGAGGAACTACAGTTAACAGCAGAAACAACAGCCAATAGCACAGACATTTCAGTTGGTTCAGCTTATAGAATTCTGCCTGAAAAACTAAAGCTGACCACATTTTCTGCTTAAAGAACACCCAAACTGTTACCCTTAGCTGAATATAAGAGCAGAGCTTTTAATGAAAATCTTAAACAAGTGGGCACAAAATCCTGAAGCATTTTTTTTTGAAGAATTAGAAAAGGCGATGACACATGGCTTTACCAGTATGACCTTGAAGACAAAGCACACTCAAAGCAGTGACTGCCAAGAGTTAGAAATGGTCCAAATGAGAAGGACCAGTCATGAGCCAAAGTCGCGGCAACTGTCTTATGGGATTCTGTTGATCGATGCAAACTGCTTATTTTTTTGAGAGTGTTTTGAAAAGTTAGTTGAAGCTTGAGTAGAAAAACACCTGAGAAAACTTCCCTAGAGAGAGTCCTTCTCTAAGACAAAAATGCTTCTGCTCATTTTCCACTCATCAAACTAGGACAAAACTGCAGGTTTCAAAGAGAAATCATTAGGCATACACCTTACACCCTGATTTGTCTTTATTTTGACTTCATATTATTTCTTAACCTGAAAAATTCTTTAAATGACACCCATTTTTCCTCATTTAATGATATAAAAAAGACTGTACAGACATAGTTAAGTTCCCAGTACCCTCAGCTCTTTAGAGATGAACTGAATGGCTGGTTTCATTTTTAAATGTGTCTTGAATTTGATAGAGCTTATATTGAGAAATAAAGTTTATATTTAAAATCTTTATCCTTAAATACCATTTTTCAAGAACTTTTTGAAGTACCCTCATGTATGTTATTTAATTTGCTACAGGACCAGCAGATGGCATAATGGCTACATCACTGGACTCCCATGTAGTCAACCATGGTTCGAGTCCTGGACCCGGTGGCTTAAACTCATGCTGGGTGCATTGTGTGTGTGTGAGCCCAAGATCCTGAGAGGAAAATGGAGAAGGGGTTGCGGTATGGCCATCCCCCCCCAGGGGGTGATTTCTCGCTTTCTGTCTCTCTGTCTTTCTGGTGAGTGCACGTGCCTTATAGTAAAAGCCTCTCAAAAAATTTGCTTGGTGTCTTTTGATGAGTGAAAACTTTTAATTTTGATTATGTTTAATTTATCAGCTTTATTTTATATGGTTAGGTGTTTTTGTGTCTTAAGAAATTTCTGCCTACTCTAGGTCATAGATAGTTTGTTTTCTTCCATAAGCTTTATTATGATTCTGGCTTTATTTATACCTATACTTCTTGAATTAACATTTTTTTTGAGAGGTTTTTGCTATAGGGCACGTGCACTCACCAAACAGAGAGACAAGAGAGATAGAAAGCGAGAAATCACCCCCCAGGGGGGATGGCCATGCCACAATCCCTCCTCCTCCATTCTCCTCTTGGGATCCTGGGCACGTACGCACACGCGCCCAGCGTGAGTTTTAAGCCACCGGGTCCGGGACACAAACCGCGGTTGAATACATGGGAGTCCAGCGACATAGCCATTACACTAACTGCTGGTCCCTTGAATTAACTTTTGTATATAATGTGAGATATGAAGTATGTATGAATTCTGCATATGAAGTGAGAATTTTTGTATAGGAATTTTATATATGAAGTAAATTTTAAAATATGAATTTTATTTATTTATTCATTCATTCATTTATTGTAGAGGACATGTGCGCTTGCCAGAACAGAGAGACAGAGAGGGATAGAAATAGGGAAAAGGAGAAAGCATCTAATAATGGGGTATGGTCATGCCATAATCTGTTCTCTTCCATTTTTCTGTCCTATATGGATTTGGGGCATATACACACATGTGCCTGGTGTATTTTTCAAGCTGGCAAGCCTGGGATTTGAACTGTGGTCGGCCATGTGTGATTCTACTTCCTTAATGACTAGCTCATGGGACCAGACTGGATATCATTTATTAAAGATTTTGTCTTTCCCTATTGAACTGATCCAATATTTTTAAACATTTAGTCAACTAAGATACTTATAAATGAAAAACCATATTAGAAGATTTTCCTAAGAATAAAGATTTATGAAGTATTTAAACAGTAATACTAAAGAGACAATAGTTGTGGTATACAGAAGGAGAACTAGTGTTAAAGTCAGAAAGTCTGGGCTCATAAAATAGTTTTGCTACTTCCTAATTATGTTATTGTGGTCACACTATGCATCTGAATTCTGTTTCTTCAATGAACTAATAATATATTCTTTCGCTTAGCTAACAAAGAATGGAGAAAGTAAAATGAGATAGGTAGGGAGCAGCTGGTACTGCCCTTGGCAAAAGCCTGTAATAAAAAATTGAGCTTTGTTCCTGAAAATCCATCTAGAAACAGTGTTTGGAGGACAACTCAAGCAGCCCAATTGCTGTAGATGATGATAAATCGAAACCTTCTTTATGTCTATGTCTACACCCAACAATTTGGAAGGTTTAGCAAATGGTGGTATATTTGCAGTATACTTTCTATATCTTATGGAAAGGACACAGGGGATGGTCCCTGTCTTTGCTTCCCTCATTAAGAAAGTCATAAGGAACGATGGCTGTAGCTCTGCCCAAACATCATAGAGTATTAATTGCCACGACAGTCTGTGACCGTATGGGGAACTCAAGAAGCAGGGCGTTCCAAGCATCTCCAGGAGATGAAATAGCAATAGTTTAGGATAGACAGGTTCCATACAGGTCCAATTAGCCTATAAGGACCATCTTTTTTTCTTGGACATCAAAGTCTTCTCTTTTAGTATCCTACCAGTAAGAAAATGACCAAGTTACTACTAGTTACTCTGTGATTTTACAATAATCAAGTACTCCTAGAATTACAGGTGTGTGTTTTGAATACCTGATTTCCTTTTGTATGGGTTAGGAAGCCTCAATGAGATGATGGCCCAATGAGTACAGAACTGGGACCCAAGCTGCCTTGGGGCCAAGTTGCTATTAGAGTGAATGAAAGCATAGATGAGGCCAAGGAGAGAAGCCCATACTTAACACCAGATTAGAACAAATGCTATCAGATCTAAGATATGAATATAAAGCTATAAACAGATGCTGCTGCGAGAGTACCAAAGCTGAAAACATCAGAAATAGGGCAGGAAACAGAAAAAAGAAGTTGAAGAAAGCTCTAGGCTCAGATGCTAGAAACTTGCTTTAGGCAGGTGGTGGCCATGTAATATCAAGCTAAGTCAACTGGTTTAAAGGTACAGAACTGGGCCAAACATAACAAAGTATTTTCCTAATACGGATAGTAGTTGTGGCAGTGGCTACCTTGACACTTCCTCATTTAAAGAAAAAACAGATAGAAAGCCTGTCATGATGACAATTACACTTCACAAAGAGGATAGATTCTGAAATGGTCATTCTTTTCCATTCGCATAATGTTACCATCTCCCAAAGAACAGTTTTGGGGCAGGAAAGAATAGTATTGCATTTCAAGCTGGACTACTCATCGACCAAAATACCATTCTGACCAAAGAAACAGATGCAGAATTACAGTCACAGCTGCATTCTGCACAGAACAAGTTGGATAATGGTACTCTAAATTGCTAATTACACTGTTAATGATTTTTTTAGTGTCACTGCAGTATTTTGCCACCTTTGCTTAAAAATTTTAAAACTGCACCTAAGAAGTTTTTTAAACAGTAAATTTCTGTTTTGTTAAATACCAGTGAGTCTTCCAAAGAATAATTTCAAATAAAGCCTAGTTCTTGAAATGACATTTTCACATGGAATGTATAAGAGCCCATTTATTGATGAGCTATTTGTTTTAATGTACTTTCTCACCAATGTACTTACATTTAAAATGGCTGAGGTCATAAGTATCTCAATATTAGTATTTGTACCCATAGTTGGTACAAAAGGAAAATAAATTAACATGTGTCATTATACACTGACACTAGGAGTATGCTAGGACTAGGTTTATAAAAAGTAATAGGAACAGTACAATTTTATTTTTATTGTGATAACCATGGCAAAATTCATTGTAATGTTAGTATTTTATAATTTAATCCATTTCAGCATAGCTGAGAGGTAATTTTTAATATAAAAATGCTAATATTTTTATTTCATTTTAGGTTATAGTATGCAGTTTAGTACTATCATTGTTTCCTATTATTTCTTGTATATTTAAATGACAGACTATTTTTTTCTACAAGTAGTAAACTAATTTTTACTAACTTATTTCATTAAGATTTCTAAATAGTTTGCTTCTTAAGTCAACACCCCAATCTAGCTAGAAACTTCCACACATTAGATTAAAAAATACAAACAATCTGCCTAGAAACTTCCACACATTAGATTAAAAAATACACACACACACTACATATGTATGTATACACATACACATTCATGTGTTATATATGTGTACATATATGTATGCATGTATGTATACATGTATAGGTTCTTGGAAAAGTCATGACTTATTTTTTTCTATGTTTTCCTATGCAAAAATGCATCATGACTCTCCCTACCACCCAAAAATTTATGCATGTGCTTGCCAAAAAAAGACAGAGAAAGAGAAAGAAAGGGAGGGAAATTGAGAAAGCACCCTCCAGGAGGTTGGCCATGCTGCAATCCCTTCTCCATTCTCCCCTGGGGATTTTGGATATGCATGCATACACGTTAGGTGTCTTTTTCAAGCTGCTCGGTCTGGGACTTGAACTCCAAAGTCACCCATGTAGGATTCAGTCCTGTTAACCACCACACCACCAGCTGACCCTCCAAAATTTTTTATATGCAGTAAGTAGTATAGTAATCATGATTATGTCAAAATTTTTTTTGATAATTTTTATATTTAGCAAGGTAAATCAGTAGTTAAAAATGGGGGTGGGGTGGGGAGAAGGGAATTGGGGGAAAATGAGGCAAAATATATATTTTTAAAGAATTATTTTATTTAACTTTATTCATTCATTCATTCATTCATTTTATCTTATTTGACCAGAGATAGGGAAAGTGAGAAACCAAGCCACCAGGTCTGGGACTTGAACCATGGTCGCCCATGTGGGAGTCCAGTGTCCTTAACCACCATACTACCTGCCAGCCCCAAGAAGCAAAATATTTAACAGACACAAAAACGGAATGGTATCTGCTGAGGATAATGTGGTAATACCTCTAACTGGGCTAATATGCAGTGTATTCATGGTGGGAAAATTCATTTCGTATGCTGTAAAGCTGTAGTGACTAAATGTGAAAAAGTATAGGGGGATTGTTGCCTTTTTGGCCGGAACCACCATCTTTCAATAACTAACCAAAATGATGAACACAAAGGGAAGGAGGAGAGGCACCAGATATATGTTCTCTAAGCCTTTTAGAAAACATGGAGTTGTTCTTCTGGCAACATATGCAAATCTCAAGAAAGGTGATATTGTAGACATTAAGGGAATGGGTACTGTTCAAAAAGGAATGCCCCACAAATGTTACCATGGCGAAACTGGAAGAGTCTACAGTGTTACCCAGCATGCTGTTGGCATCGTTGTAAACAAACAAGGGCAAGATTCTCGTCAAGAGAATTAATGTGCGTATTGAACATACTAAGCATTCTAAGAGCAGAGATAAGCTTCCTAAAACGTGTGAAGGAAAATGATCAGAAAAAGAAGGAAGCCAAAGAGAAAGGTACCTGGGTTCAACCGCCAGCCTGGCCTGCTACACCCAGAGAAGCACACTTTGTGAGAACCAATGGAAAGGAGCCTGAGCTACTGGAACCTATTCCCTACGAATTCATGGCATGATGGGTGTTAAAAAACAAACTAATCTGTGGTCTATAAAGATATATATATGGAGTGGTTGTTAAAAAATATTAAAAACACAATTTTATATGCAATCACAAACTCTTAAGTAAATACTTACATTTTCTTCTAATAGGTCATCCAATTTCAGTGATCTTTTAACACTGTAAACAAAATATTTAAAGAAATCTTAGACCTGACATACTTAATTATAAGTAACCAAATATTTATAGGTAAGATTTGCAAACAAAGATTTGAAGTTACTTTTGCCAACTAATTCTTTTTTTTTATCCTCTTTTATTTTTTTGGAGAGGTTTTTGCTATAGGGCACGTGTACTCACCAGAAAGACAGAGAGACAGAGAGACAGAAAGTGAGAAATCACCCCCTGGAGGGATGGCCACGCTGCAATCCCTTCTCCTCCATTCTCCTCTCAGGATCTTGGGCACGCACGCACACGTGCTCAGCGTGAGTTTAAGCCACCATGTCCGGGACTCGAACTACATGGGAGTCCAGCGACATAGCCATTACGCTCACTGCTGGTCCCTGTCAACTAATTCTTACATATTTATTAAGCAGAATACCATATAAGGAAAGCAATTATTATTACGATGGGTTTGTTTTTAATAGCATATTTCAAGATAAGAACATAAACATTTAAATGGATCACTTTAAAAAATATGTGTAACTTTATATATCCTACTATACAATTTCAATATTAAAGTCACATTATAAAAAGCATTTGTGAAAAATCAGCATATTTGCTTTAAAATACTAGTAATATAAATTTATATGTAAAGGCAAAATAATTTACAGTCCCTTCAATGGAGATATGACATTACATTATTTGCAAAAATAACACCTATAACTTGGTGTTATAGGTGTGAACAAGGTGAAAAAAGTTTTGCCCATTATTGTAGCTTTAAACATGATTCAGTGCAGCCAGACTATGACTTAACAGGGGAACAGATGCTCTATGTCTTTATAAGTCCCCAATCCATAAGAAACTATTTTTTGTTTCCTTCACTAAACTGATTCAGGAACATGCCAGGCTCTCTCTGTGCAAAATCTGTTCTGCTAAACTGGATGCCCAGCTGTTGGTGACAATGCTTAGAAAGGAAAGCTGAATATTTATAATACTTTATTTCATACAGCTGTCTTCTAAAGAGCAGTCATCAACATTTTATTGAATGCAGACTAAATGCTCAAAAGAGAAAAAGGTCAATATAAATTAAAACTAGTTTTCTCAGTGACAAATGTAGTGTTAAAAGTATTTTCTCCATCCCTAAGAAATAGAAATTAAATTATTTAAAATATTACTGTATGAGAGCATAAAGCAAGGAAGATTGTATTATAAAGGCTGTATTACAGAAACCAAAAAAATTGTATAGATTCTGTCCTAGAAAATGACTATTCATAAATATTGATTGACAGAGCAAGAAAAAATAGAAAAGATGGTCAATCTAAGAAAATTGCTGAGCAGTAAATATTAAATACAAAAATTTATCTATATAAAATAGATGTACTTGATTTTGGTATCATACCTACATTAGCCATTACATTATTTCTTGAGACTAATTAAGTTGGTTTTAAAGGATTATTATTATTACCTCTAAGAAGTCCACTAAAAATCAATTTAATATAAATTCTCAATGAAGAAGAAAAAAGAGGTATGAACAAATAAAAATGGCAAATTATTTTTTAAAGTATTCATACTTAGCTTTGGAATATATATTGCCCTATTTGGGTGTGTATGATATGTGGGTATTTATAATACTTCAAAAGTAGAAATCAAAAAGAAAGTTATATAACATAGCTTCTTTTTAAATTTCTTTTTAGAAGAATTATTTATTTAATTTATTATTACTGCTTTTTAATTTGCTACATGGCACGTGTGCTCATGTGAGAGAGAGAGAAAGAGAGAAAGCAAGCTGCCAGGTCTGGGACTCGAACTTCAGTGGGCTATGTGGGAGCCCAGTACCTCAACCGCCACATCACTTGCTGGTCCCACTTTTTTTTGGGGGGGGTGGGGAGAGGTTTCTGTTATAGGGTACGTGCGCTCTCCAGAAAGACAGAGAGAGACAGAGAGACAGAAAGTGAGAAATCACCCTCCAGGGAGGATGGCCATGCTGAGATCCCTTGTCCTCCATTCTCCTCTTGGGATCTTGGGCATGCATGCACAGGCACCTGGTGTGAGTTTAAGCCACCAGGTTTGGGACTTGAACTGAGGTTGACTACATGGGAGTCCAACGACAGCCATTATGCCAGCTGCTAGTCCCCCCACTTTTTTTTTAATTCATGAGATTTCGTGCTAACACACAAGAAACAGACACACAGAAGTACCCTTCACAGGACATCGTCAAGTTGCTATCCCCCTTCCTTTACTCCTCCACCCACTAGGACCTTGGGCACATGCACCTGTGTCTATGTTTGCAGACTAACCGAGCTGGGAACTCAAATCACAGACAGCATGTGGCTTCTGTTCTATAGTCTGGTACTCTACCAACTGCACACACACACACACACACACACGTTTCTAATTTTCTTTTTCTTAAATGCTGTTAAGGTACAGTACGGATGTTAACTTTTCAAATATTGTTTTATTATCGATGCTTAATTCTCAGAGAAGGTAACTATAATGTTTGGGTTGGAAGGGTTTTCAGATTAGGCTGCTCCAAAATGCCCTAGGAAATATGAGAAAGTAAACAAGCACGCAAGCAGAGTTAAAATAGACCATCATCTTCCACTTCAATTATGGTTAGTGAAAGTAGAAAACTAGATTTTTTTTTTTGTGGGTAGTGTTCAGGCATCCAATAATCAAAAGCTTGTAACACAGGAATTCTAAATTAAAGTAATAGACAAGACTAGCAGAAATCTAAGAAATCACCTAGTTCAGCCAACATAGAAGAGTCTAAGCAACCTTCCTACCGTCAGACATTAGAGGGAAAGAACCTCAGATCTCAGGGTGTATGCTTAATGAATCTTTGTTGAATTGAGGGGCAGCGAATTAAAGAACAGGTAAAGAGGAGGAAATCTGACACATGCTACAACATACATCACCCTTAAAGACATTAAGCTACACAAACTAAGCCAGTTACAAAAGGGCACATACTATATGCTTCCACTCACCAGTGGTCAAATTCTTAAGAGATCAAACAGAATGGTGGTTGCCAGGGGCTGGAGGGAAGGAGGGAAGAGTGGGGAAATTACTGTTTAACAGATACAGAATTTCAGTTTTCCAAGATGCAAAAGTTCTGGAGAGGGAGGGTGGTGATAATATAACACAATATAAATGTACTTAATGTCACTGAATTGTATACTTAAAATTATTAAAATGGTACATTTTTGTGCTATTTTAGAACAATTTTGAAATAAGCAATTTTTAAAAAAGTTTTTTTATCAGAGGGCATGTATGCTTGCCAGAGAGAGACAAATGAGACAGTGAGAGGGAAAGTGAGAAGTCACACCCTGAAGGGATGGCCATGTTGCAATCCCTTCTCTTCCATACTCTTCCTGGGATTTTGGGCATGCATGAACATGTGCCAGGTGTGATTTTCAAACTGCCACATCTGTGACTTGAACAGCAGTAGTCCATGTGGGAGTCCAATGCCTTAACTGCCACTCCACCTGCTGGCCCCAAATAAATAATTTTTAAAATGGAAATTACCTATTTTATCCTAATTACTTCCCTCTTAGGGTTATTTTATGTCTAATGTTGTGGGAAACATTTCCAATATACTCAAATTCCCATCTATGCCCCTAATTTAAATGTTATATTCTATCTTCAGGTATACTAGATTTAGGTTGCTACTAAAATTACTGTTGAGAATTTAAAAAAAATAATAGGCAATTTTATATTAGCAGGAAAGTAAGTAACACTGTAGAACTGGCTACATTCTTCTTTTTTGAGAAAGATTTTCCCCTGCGAGACAGAAAGTGAGAAATCACCCCCTCAAGGGAGATGGTCCCATTGCAATCCCTTCTCCATTCTCCTCCTGGGATTTTTGGGCACACATGCACACATTCCCAGCCTGAGTTTCAAGCCTCTGGGTTCAGGACTTGAACCACAGTAGATCACATTGGAGTTCAGTGCCTTAACCACTATGCCACCTGCTGGCCCCTAGCTATATAATTCTTTAAGACAATCCTCCCCTTCTACTTCAGCAGAATAGAAAGAGTGGATGATGTTTTTTTGTTTTTGTCTTTTGTGCCAGAGGGCATACGTGACTATGAGAGACAGAGAGAGAGAGAGAGAGAGAGAGAGAGAGAGAGAGAAAGCAGTCCATAATGGGGTGTGATCATATCATAATCCCCTCTCCATTTTTTCATCCTGCTGAGACTGGGCATGCATACACACATGCCCGGTGTGTTTCTCAAGCCACTGAGGCTAGGATTCAACCTGTGCAATCAGCCACGTAGATCTGGCTCCCCTAACAACCAGGCCACAGGGACTGTCCTAGATGAGTTTTATTACACAATATTACTAATGTCATTAAACTATTAAAGAAATTATTCTAGAAAAAAGTTATCATTTGATTCCTAATTAAGAACCAAGGTGACACATCAGAAGTTCATAAAATTACATGGCTTGGGACCAGCAGTTAGGGTAATGGCTATGTTGCTGGACTCCCATGTAGTTGACCATGGTTTGCGTCCTGGACCTGGTGGCTTAAATCTCACACCAGGTGCGTGTGCATGCGTGCCCAAGATCCCAGGAGGAGAAGGGATTGTGGTGTGGCCATCCCCCCTGGGGGGTGATTTCTCGCTTTCTGTCTCTCTCTGTCTGTCTGACGAGCGTACACGCCCTATAGCAAAAAACCTCTCCAAAAAAAAAAAAAAGTTACATGGCTTGAGGTTCTCTTACAGAACTTTTACATTAGATTAAATACGATTTTGAATAGCAGGACTACGAGGGGTTAAGAATAAACTTAGTAAAGTAGATAAGACTCAAGGAACCTTGATACTATGCCAAATTCTTCCCTAAGGTTGGGCAAATCACTTAATCTCACTAAGCTTCATAAAGTTGATAATGATACTGGCCTAAGTAGTAAGAAATTTCTGAGTAGAAGATAAAAATATCACTGAGTATTTCAGAGCTTCCATTTACTCTTCACTATAATGGAGATGATAGTATTGCCAGCTACCAACTTCACAAAAGTGTTTAGAGGATTATTGAATATGCTTATGATGTGCATGCTTAAAAATCCTTTGATGAAAGTCAATGGCCAAATTTACACTCCATGTGACTCTGTAAATGTAAAATGAGATCTAAATGATTTATTTTCCATTTTACATATGGGAATGAGCAAGGGGAAAAGAATCTTCTATATCCCCTTGGCATTCTTTTTCATTCAAGTCTGGTCCTTTCTGTTAAGCATTTATTTTTTTTAGAGAGATTTTTGCTATAAGGTGTGTGTGCTTGTGAGAGACAAAGAGAGAAATAGAAAGCAAGAATCATAGCCCGGGGGTGTGTCCATGCCACAATTCCTTCTTCATTCTCTTCTTGGGATTTTGGGCACATATGCACACACGCCTGACATGAGTTTAAGCTGCTGAATCCAGGACTTGAAGCGTGGTCAGCTACATGAAAGTACAGTGATATAACCCTTACGCCATCTGCTGGTCCTTGTGTTAAACATTTCAAGTGGTCACACAAGAAATCTCTACTATACCATGGGTGAGTGGGAACACTACTCCATCATATGTAAAAGTTATGGTCACTGTGTGAAAGTACCTATATCAATTTTTTAAAGTATTTATTTAACTTATTATTATTATTTTCAAATTTGACCACAGAGAGACAGAGAGAAAGGGAAAGTGAAAAAGCAAGCCATCTTATCCAGGATTTGAACCGTGGTTGAACATGGGAGTCCAGCACCTTAACCAGCATGGCACCTGCCAGTCCCTCTATATGAATGATTAATCTTATTCTTGATGACAAAAGTAGCTCAAAACTTTTTTCCAATTATTGGGCAACATATATTTATAGTGTCAAAACCTTCCTTATAAAAATATTAATAAGATGATTAGCCAGAGAGTTCTTACAGAAGTCAAAAGGATATATCTGGGAATATTAACATCAAAAGAAAAGCAGAATAGAGATGAGATGTTCTCTGGGTTGAATATAAGGAGAAATGTGCCCCAGCCATGGTGACACATTCTGCTAAGATTTCCATTGACCATATTTAAGGTAGTCTAAATACAGATCCCTAAAGGCTGCTAAGACTCTGTGTTTTCTAGGCTGCTACCACATGGGAGGCTGGTGTCCATTCCCAGCCCAACGTAAGGGCCAGGTGTCACTGGGGTATGCCTGTATTCCCAGTGACTCAGGAGGCTAAGGCAGGAGGATTACAAGCTGGAGGCTGGTCTGAGCAACATAATGAAAATCTGTTTGAAAAAAAGCTGTGCATGGTGGTACATGCCTATAGTCTGAGCTGGGAGGCTGAAGCTGGAGGATCACAATACAACAATAATGTCTTAAAAAAACAAACAAACAAGCAACCAAAAACCAAGAGGATGGCCTCACAGCCCAGTGGTTAAAAGAGCTGGATTCCACCAGGCCAACTGTGTGTGCATGCCCCGAATCCCAACAGGATGGACTAATAGAGAAGAAGGGGTTGTAGCATGACCAAGTGCCATTGGTTTGGGGGGTGCTTTCTCCTCCCTCTCTGTTTCACTCTAGCTAGCACATGTACCCACTGGCAATTTAAAAAGAGAGAAATGACATAATGCCATAAGACCATTTCACTCCTAAATATTCCCAAGTATAAAATATTCATTAATATGACCTTCTGCCTGAAATTTATAAATACACACACTATATATGTTTGTAAATGTATAATTATACACACAGGCATATAAAGGAAGGACATAACTATGCCCTTTAAAAGTCTCTGGACCTAGAGCAACTAGGTCTGTCAGAATTAAAAATGGCAGTTGGGTGATGCCTTATATAGTTTATGAATTATATTTCACAATATAAAACATTTAAAAACCCCATAATGTCTACCCTGCCTTGAAACTCCAACAGGAGATTATCTCTAAGAAGTCTCCTGAAACTATCCAGTTTGCATTAAGGATTCCTTCACTCAACTCAATAGCAATTATTTACAATCCTCTCACTAAACTTACTGAAATTATTATTATTTTGTTTTTCCTTCCTAGGTTGAAATATTTCTATCATTAGCATCCTATCTGTTAACCGGTAGGTGACAAGTTCTAAAAATGCTTGTTTAACTATATCTTCCACTAAAATTAAAACTCTTAGATAATGTATTATCTATTCTTATTTGAATCCCTAAAGCCTGAAATAGGGACCAGTATAGCTGTTATATAAACAACGATTGTTCGCATTGCATTCTTATGAGAAAATTTCAGTCTCAAATTCAAGAATATATTTAATTCTTTCCATTTTCAATGATTTCACAGTTTCTGTCTATTTAAAATAAACCATTTTGGTCTGAAAATCCTAGATTCAAAAAAAATTTCCATTGACTATATTTAAGGTAGCACAAATGCAAGTCCCCAAAGGCTGTGTTACTATATAGCAGTCTTCTCTCTTACAAATCATGTCTTACCAGTTCTGAAAAACATTTGCTATAATCTCTTCAAATATTGACTCTCCTCTACTCTCTCTCTCTGTGATTCAATTAAAACATAATTTTTAGCTACCTTATTTTATCTTCCATACCTTTAAATCCCTTTCTCCTATTATGATTTTCTATGCTACATTTTGGGCAGTTTCTGCAAATCTATCTTCTAGTTCTCTAATTCTTCTTCAGCTGTCTAACCTACTGTTTAATGTAACCATTTTTAAAAAAAACAATTTGATGAGCTTTGGTGTAATTTTTAGTTTTAATATAATTTTAAACTTTTAAAAGTTCCAAATGTAAAAATTCTTGTTATCTTTTACCAATATTTACCACTTATTTACATTTTGTCCAGTTTGCTTTATGACTTTCTCTGTGCAAATACACACAAATTTATTGTATGTAATGTTTTCTTCTGAACCATTGAGAATAAACTGGAGACACAGTACATACTTACTCAGGAATCCCATGTGTTCTTCTACAAATGCAGACATTCTCTTACATAAACCCAATATAATTATAAAAACTTAAAAATTTATCATTGATATAGTATCAACAGTTCACATATTCAAATTTTATCATTTATACCAACAATGTCTTTTATATTCACTTTCTGCCAACTGTAGGATTCAAACCTAAAGCACTCACTGTGTCTAGTTGTCCCATCTTTTTAGTCTCCTTTATCTCGACTTTTGCTTTCCTTCACCTTGACATTTTTCTTTTCTGCTTTTTGAGAGATTTTTGCTATAGGGTGCCTGCTCTCACTGGAAAGACAGACAGAAAGCAAGAAATCACTCCCCCTCTCCCCTAGAAGGATGGCCATACTGCAACCCCTTCTCCATTCTCCTCTTGAGATTTTGGGCACACACAGAAAAGTGCCTGGCATGAGTTTTAAGCCACCTGGTCCAAGATTCAAACTGTGGTTGACTATATGGGAGTCCATTATGCCATCTGCTGGTCCCCACTTTGACAATTTTCAAGCATATAGGCCAGTTATTTTTTGTACAATACCAATCAATTTGGGTTTATCTAGTATTTCTCCATGATCGGCTTATGGATTTTTTTTTTCTTTTTTTTTTTTGGAGAGGTTTTTGCTATAGGGCACATGTGCTCGCCAGACAGAAAGAGACAGAGAGATAAAAAGCGAGAAATCACCCCCCAGGGGGGATGGCCATGCCGCATTCCCTTCTCCTCCATTCTCTTCTTGGGATCTTGGGTATGCGCGCACACGCGCTCGGTGTGAGTTTAAGCCACTGGGTCCGGGACTTGAACTGCGGTCGACTACGTGGGAGTCCAGCGACATAGCCATTACGCTAACTTCTGGTCCCAGCTTAAGGATTTTTTAGCATAAATATCACGGCAGGGATGTTGTGTCCTTTTGAGAGCATGATAACTAGTAACACATAATACTGACATGTTGTATTATCAATGACATGAATTTTGATGATTAACACATTATTTCTGGGACCAACAAGTGGCATAGTGGGTAAGGCATTGGACACTCCCACATGGCCGACCACAGTTCAAGTCCTGGGCTGGATGGCTTGCTTTATCACTTTCCCTCTCTCTTTCTCTGTGTCTTTCTCTGGTTAAATTAAAAAATAAGTGAAAAAATAAATTAAAAAAATTAAATGAATTATTCTAAAGAAAAAAGAGAGCTTATTTCTAACTTTCTCCAATGTAATCAAAAAGAAACTCAATATATAATTAGTCTTTGATTTTTTAACTCTATAATTTTATAAAATTTATTAGTTAGTAGTCTACTCCATGGAAGAATTTTCCTTTTTCCTCCCTTTATTAATTTATATTACTATAATGTTAGATTTTTATTTTAGCCAATGGATTTTAAGCCATTCCTCTCTCTCTCCCTCCCTCCCCCCCCTTTTTTTTTGGGGGGGGGCAGGGAGGGTCAGAGGATGTGTGCACTTGCCAGAGAAAGAGAGGACAGGTAATAAGCATCTCCCACCCCATGAGAAATGGTCATGCCTCAATTCCTTTTACTCCATCTTTTTCCTCTGTTTGGGATATTGGGCATGTATCTATATGTGCCCGACATATTTCTCAAGCTGCTGGGTCCTATTTACCCTATGTAGCTATAATTCTTTTGACCATTTTCATACTTTCCAGCACACAAAAAATTTTTCTGCACCAGCCTTGGAATCAGTTTTTCTCCAATTAAGACCTGGCTCTTTTTAGTGAACAATGATATCTAGAAATAAAATTTTAACTCTTGTCATTACTTTATAGGCCCTCTCAGGAGAGCAGTTAGAATACACACAACACACACACACACACACACACACACACACATTTCTAGCTATCTCTGTCTTTAATGAATATATTTAAAAACCTATAATTTCATATTGACATCTCCAATGTTAAACAATACTTGAGAAGAGACCTGGCTCCTATCATCTACAATACACTTACTGATCTGCTCAAGCTTAGAATATACAGAAAATAATTTTAAGCATACTAACATATAACACTGTGGAAAGCCAAAAATGCAAAAATTATATGGTTGGGTCTACTATTTTGGTACTTGTTTTCTATTTGTCCCATTTGGTTTTTGTTCCTGTTTCTTATTACCTGACCTACTTTTGAGTTAATGAGAACTGAATACACTGCTTCAATTCCTTCATTTTTTCAGGTATGTCTGTTTTTAGGGTTGCTCTAGGGACTGCAAGTTGCCTTTTGAATTTATCAGTCTCTCTTTTTATTTATTAAAATTTATTTTTTTCCATGAGGGGGTGGGGAGAGGCACTTTCTTTATTAATTGTTAATTTTTGAGTGATTTATTTCTTTAAACATTCTATACCATTATTTCATATTGTATCTCTGATAATATTTTGTAAAGTCTTTTAAATCTAAATTTATTGGTTATTAATATGTGCTATAACTTGTTTGGTTATCTGTGATTAGGGGATATCTTCTGATTGATTTTAATCTGTGGAAGAACTGTGAAACTAAACTGAGGATGTTGTCTTCCAAAGATGTACATTTTATCTCTAGCAAAGGGATCCATACCAACCAGGGATCATTTTAGCTCCCTTCCAGCTTAATCACTGTCTCAAGCTTAACCCTTTACCTTGTCTCTAGTCTATCATGTGCAACATGAATATCTATATATATATATATATGTATGTATTATATTATATGTATATTCAGGTACATCCCACCTTTAAATTGTGCTTACTCCTTATGGCAAGGTTTCAGTTCATTATTTTATGTTCACCTTCTGAGATTTGATTCCCTACAAGTCTACCACTGTAATAAAAAATGAGACTTCTGAAGAACCTAGCTGTTTTGGAATATAGGGGCTTTCATAAATTCTATTCTGTATATTAGGGGAGTTTCTCATGCCATTATAAAAAGACCTTATTGGGGCCAGCAAGTGGTATGGTAGTTAAGGCGCTGGACACTCCCACATTGCTGATCCAGGTTTGAGTCCTGGACCTGGTAGCTTGCTTTCTCACCTTCACTCTCTCTCTGGTCAAATTAAAATAAATGAATGAATAAATAAAATTAAATAAATAATTCCTTGAAAAAAGGCTTTATTATGTTTTGATTATTTTTTAGATTTATTTATTGATTATTATTTTTTATTTGATCAGAGAGAGACAGAGAGAAGGAAAGTGAAAAAGCAAGCCACCAGGTCTGGGACATGAACCACAGCTGACCATATGGGAGTCCAGCACCTTAACCACCACACAACCTGCCAGCCCTGTTTTACTGATTCTTACAAGCAGGAAAGAACTGTATTTAGATTTCATATTTTAAAAATTCATACTTATATAAAGTACTAACAATTTCACTAACCTTCTTTAAAAATGCAAGGTACTTTCTTTTCTTTTCTTTCTTTTTTTTTTTTTTTTTAGGTTTTTGTCATAGGATGCATGCACTAGAGACAGAAAAAGTAAGAAATCATCTCTTGGGGTGATGGCCATGCTTCAGCCCCTTCTTTTCCTTCTCCTTCATTCTCCGCTCAGGATTTTGGGCATACACACACACACACACATACACGCACGCACTCACACGTGCCTGGTTTGATTTTTAAGCCAGTAGGTCTGGGGCTCAAGCCATGGTTGGCCATGTGGGAGTCCAGAGCCTTTAAGCATCATGCTACCTGCTGGCTCCAAGTGCAGGGCCAGTAATGATTAACTTACACTTGGCCTGACATAATTTCATTTATTTAAAGGTTTTTATCATGGGGCGCCTATGCTCACTAGATAGAGTTTAGAGAGCAAGGGAAAGTGAAAAATGACCTTCCAGAGAGGATGGCCACGTTGCAATCCCTTCTCTTCTATACTCTTTTTTGGGATTTTGGGAGTGCATGGACACGTCCCCAGTGTGATTTTCAAGCCACCAGATCGAAGGCTTGAATCAGTTCACCCTGTGAGAGTCCAGAGCCTTAACCACCATGCCACCTGCTGGCCTCATGGCCTGACATCATTTTACCCACCCGTTTCTTTATAATTAATACACAAAACAAAATAAATTACACTTAACATTATCATCAACAAGACTACAAACGCAAATAGATGCAACAAAATAGTTTAGCAGAACTAGTATATACTTATATTCCATTTTCTTTAATCATGGAAAAGATAGCAAATTTTATTCTTTTAAAAAATTTTTTTTCATTCCCTTTTTTTTTTTTTTTAGAGAGATTTCTTGCTATAGGGTGTATGCGCTCACCAGAGAGACAGACAGACAGAAAGCAAGAAATCACCCTGGGGGGATGACCATGCCACAATCTCTTCTCCATTCTCATCTAGGGAGTTTGGGCATGCACACACACACACACACACACACACACACACCTGGCTGGTCCAGGATTTGGACCATGGTCAACTCTGTGGGAGTCCAGTGCCTTAACCACTATGCTACCTGCTTGCCTCTTCTCTTTATTCATGATAACCATGTACACACACATGTGAAAGTGAATGAGAGAGAAAAACTTCTTGGGAACCCTTCGTAGGGTCTGGTCATGCCATGAACCCTTCCTCCAGGCCTCCAGCTTATCAGATTTTGGGCACTCACACACATTCCCAACATGTTTTAAGCTGACCTGGCCAGGGATTCAAATCACAGTTGCCATGGGGGATTTCTCTTATGCATCAATTTAGCACCATGCTACATAGCTGGACTTACAGTACATTTTAAAGTTCTCTCAGAATTTTATAAATACATCAGCAAAATGGACTCCATTTTGAGAAATACAATTATTTTTTTCCAAACTAATGTTATTCTAACTTATAACACTAGTTAGTTTGGAGCAGAATAAAGTTAACACTCATAGAATAGACTCCCTTTGGCTGAATTAGCATCATGATGTACACTAACTAGAAATGCTAAGCAAATAGTATTAAGAAGGCTTATAAAGGAAAAGTTGGAAGAAAAAAACTAAAATGAACTTACTTATACCGAGAGCCATTATAATGGTAGATTTGACTTAAGAATTATAAAAATACAAATGTGATGTGAAATTTGTCTATATAAGATGGTATCTTTTGGGGATGGCCCTGTAGCACAGAAAATAAGCCCTGTGTATAGAGAGCCAGATCCCACATGGCTGACCACAGTTTGAATCCTGGCCCTGGCAGCTTGAAAAACAAGCTGGGCGCATGTATGTGTGTGTGCCCAAAATTTTAAATGGATAGAAAAATAGAGGAAAAATGATTGCAATGAGATTACATCCCATTGAGGATTGCTTTCTCTCTCTCTTTCTTTTGTTTTTAGAGAATGTACCTGCTTCTGGCAATTAAAAAAAAAAAAGGATGAAATCTTTCCAAAGCAGTAACTTTGTCATTTAATTAATACTTATTCAGCAAAGAGCACTGAGTTACAATTTAAGGATCAAACAGCTGGTTAACAGAACCACATTCAAATACACAGGGCCAGATGTGGTAGGACCAGACTGAGGTACGCAGCACAGCAGCATTGCTCTGTGATGCAATTCCACAGGGAAGGTTCCCAGTTCCAGACACTAAGTGATTTCTCACTTTTTCTCTTTGTCTTTCTCTGGGTAGCATACACACACTATAGCAAAAAAGAAAACAAATGATTATTTTTGCACATCTTTGTACTTTCATGTCAATTCCTCTTTGATACAAATACTTCCCAAGCTGTGTTATTATGCATTTTACTCAGTCCTGAAGATGAGGAAGGAATAGGTTAGTCTAGAAATGAGATCTAAGTATGACATGGGGCAGAGAAGAATAGGGAACATTACATATCCACCTCCCACTGCCTCCCTTCTTCAGTGATAAGTGATAGGATGGCAACTATATTTTATTCATCTCCATATAGGATGGATGAAGGGCTGACAGGACAAATAAATATCCAACACAATGCCTATTCCCAATATTAATCATCAGATTATTGGTACTAGATGGGAATTTAGGGGCCATCTAGGACAAACTTTTTTTTTTTTTAAGGATACATTTTTGCTGTAGGGCGAGTGTGCTCACTGGAGAGACAGAAAGCAGAAATCACCCGCCCAGAGGAATGGCTATGCTGCGATCCCTTCTCCTCTGGGGACTTTGGGCACGCACGCACATGCTTCTGCACGAGTTTTAAGCCGCTGAGTCTGGGATTCAAACCTCTGACAGGTACGTGGGAGTCCAGCGATGTAACCATTATGCCATCTGCTGGTCCCAGGGACAAACTTATTTCTATAAGAAACCTGAAGCCCAGAGTCGATAAGTGACTTGCCCAGTAGTTAAAGTCTTACCTGAAATCCAGGTATGGAGACCCAGCCTACGAATTTTAACCCCCCCCCCCGAATTTATATAAAGTTATCACAATCCAGGCACTAAAGGACTTTATCAAATGATAGAGGTGGGTTTTCTTCTATCTACTTTGTCTGATCTTCCCTATGTTCATCTTATTGAAATTATTTCAAGTTAGACATCACTTAAATGAAGTGCTCATGGCCTATAAAATCCGTCAAAAACCTTGGAGAAACATAAAGAAAGTGAACAACGACTACCAGATGAGTACTGCTGGAGGAGGGGCCGCGGTGGACGGCGGTACCCGCACAGGGAATGGTGGACAGAGGAGGAAAGTGCCTACTTAGAAAAACGGGACGACGAACAAGGCGACTGGGCCACATAATATCTACTCTCCTTGCTTACAGAGGGTCCCCAAAACAGCAAGAGCGGGGAGGAGATACCTACGGCATTTCGAGAGTCAGGGAAGCACTTCTGCTACTAGACACAGCGAACTGATCGCCCTCTTCCGAGACCAGAGAATCCACCAAGACAAACGCTGAAGCACAAAAAGCGCGGGCGAGCGGGCGCGCCACACCGTGTGACACCTATCGCGGCCCGCCGGAAACACTCGGCCGGCGACAAAAGATCCGAGTGCGTGTGTGTATGTGTGTTGGGGAAAAGGCTTGGTAGGGAGGAAGTTAGACCCAAGACCCCTGGTGGGTTCAACTCACGACCCACTCGCACTCTTCTGGCCCAGAGTGGCCTCCGGATGGAAGAGCAAGTTTTTTTTTTGTTTGTTTGTTTGTTTGTTTGTTTGTTTTAAGGAGTCTGTTCGCTCCAGATCAACGTTCTCTAGGTTTCTAGCCGGGCCGTTTGGGGACGTGCTCTGTATCTTATTTCCGGTGGCGGAGAGGCGCAGTTGCCATGGTAATTACAGAAAGGCTGCTGTCCGCCCTGCTGCGGGGAGAGGATCGCGGGATCGCAGAAGAGGGCTGACTGCGCTTCCTGGTTTGTGAGCTGGAATTAGGTAGCAGACAGCTCGCTGTCTCGGTCTCTCCGCTCCCTCTGTCCTTCCCTGCGCGGCTGCTCTTCTCCACCTGCTGCTTTTACTTCTCTGTCATCCCAACAGTTGGTCTCTGTCTGTACCCAAATCGTACAAATAAATGGAGTCTTAACCCAGAGGCATGAAAAAGAAAAAGAAAAAAAGAAATCCTAGAGTTGTGGCCCGAGATTAGCGGTGGCCGTGCTGCCCTTGTGCAGGGACGGTGACTGGATGGCTCTGTTTTCTCTTGGCCAGAGGCGCTTGTTAGTTTATTTTTCTTGCTATTGTGTGGCTGGTTATTTATGGAGCCGTTTGCTGTAGTGTACTCTCTAGGCCCCTGTCTCGGTCTCGGGCTGGAGTTTTAAATAAAGGAGGTTTCCAAGCCTGAGGGGTGCAATTACATATTTATTTAAGCTTCAGTTTAGTCTCTTGTCACAGAACGGGAAAGGGTGGAATTCCTGGAACATTTTTGCCGTGGGATTTACACGTGAGGGACCCTCCTTATTTTAGAACGAGTGGGGGAAGATGAT
>NW_006159690.1:2883158-2887559 GCF_000334495.1 Tupaia belangeri chinensis
GTGTGGGAAGATGATTCTTAAACATACACGCATTTTAAAATTGCTTGCTGGAAAGCGAACATTCTTCCTTCTGTGTTGGAACAGTTTTCTTTTTACATGTGTGAGGAGATGCGTGCACCCACATGTGTTTAAAACTCGGATGCTTAATTACAGTGATACCAATTTGCAGCAACCAGACTGTGACACCTCATCCCTATGGGGTCCTTCTAAATCTGGTATAATATGAAAGTGTCAGGCAGGCGGCCTGTGTATTATAAATAGGGTACTTCATCCATGATAAGCGATTATTATCTTTCTTTCCCAAGTGTAAAAGACCTATATAATTCAAGAAGGTGCAAGTGATTTAGGCCTCCTGAGTAAGAATCCAATGAGTCCTGAAGGGGACCCTACCTGTGTCGTCTTATTGTTGAACTTGAAATATTCAATTTGTTAGATTGGAATGTATTTTTAGAAGTCAAAGCTGGGCAAAGTATTGTTGTAAGCTATTAGACCACCAGCACAATTGAGCACCTGTGGTAACCGTTGTTTAGTAACCCTTCATCCACCTTAACAAAGAAGAAACAGAGAAATGCCCTGCCTTTTGTCACCTACTATTAGCTAGGTGACATCTGTGTCCCTTGTTTTCCTCATCTGTAAAATGGACAAAAATTATTTGACCACTGTAGTAAGGATGAAACCAGATAGATGAGGGGCCTTTAGGTACTTATGAGAAGAGATGCTGTATAAAGCCAAAATATTATCATTAATGATGGAATATAGTAAAACCTCACGATAATGCCATAAGTGAGAATTTAACATTCAACTATTTGAAATGTAGGTCTGCGTTATTGAGATGTTGAAGAACTGATCGTGTTGATCTTGCTGTGGGGGATGAGTGCCACTGCCAATCATGTTAAATCCATATTCTGATTAATTGGAGTTTCATACTTTCTGTAGTTTATTTAGCACTTATTATGTGCCAGGCAGTGTTCTCCATGCTCCAAATATATTAACCAATTTAATCCTCCTAACAACCCTATAAAGTCTCTTGTCTGTCCTCTTATTTTGAGAGAATAGATGTGTGCTTTTCCTTTGTCTTACCGAGTCTTCTTTTGTATTCTTTTGCCTATTATCACATGCTTGAGGAGCAATTATAAACATATATTATGTCTGTACTTGTCTTGTACATATGTATATTAAATTATAATAGAAATCAACTGCTAAGGACTTATTCTAGTTTAATATAATACATTCATAGGCACATAGTATAATGTTTATTCTTTTTTTGCACATATAAAAACTTTAGTGTCTCAATCCCCCCCCCATTTGAAAGGCATGGTGATTTTTGCATTTTAAGTGATTATCAAAGACTAAAACAGATTTGAAAATTATTTTCTAATAGAATGGCCGTCAGTCCAGGAAGTGATGTAGCTTTCTCCAGTCAGAAATCAACGCGTTCAGAGAGTCCTCGAACCAAGAAGTTTCCGCTAACAGAAGAGGAGCTATTTTATATGAATTGTAGAGCTGCCTACTTAACTGTCTTCAAAAGCAGCTTAGAAAACATTATTTCTAAAGATCAACTTTACTTAGGTAAATTTTTTTAAACTTAAATATTTTGCCTTATTTGTTGAAAGTTAATAGGTTAGAAAGACTAGAATTAGAATTACACCATTGAATTATCTCAATTTCTTGTTGAAAGTTGAGCAATGGAACCACAGTAAGCTATGATGCCCTTTTATATAGTTATAAATTTAGGAACTTCAACCATAAAACTTTCAGGGTGTATAGACTGTTATATTTAAAGCCTCCATTACTACTTGCATAAAAATAATTTTAATGGCCAGTTTGATGCTTTAGGCTTTATAATAGAATTAAGGCATTTTGGTGTCTGAATATGACCTATATTGGAAAATGTAGAGGATATAGAACAATGGGTTGAATGACTGTAAAAGAGAAGTATTGGGAGTTAAATGACATGTTAGAAGAGAATTAAGTGTTCTTTTGTTAATGCATTTTGTTTGTTTGTCTTTTATTACTTCTCTCCATTATTATATTTTGAAATTCTTCTGAATATAAATATCCTCCAAACCTTGGATTTGGTTCTTGCTGGATGTATCAAATGATTTGAAGATCTTTAGGCACGAGAGAGTAGTAAGCAATAATGACACGTAACACTGCCTTCTCTTTTTCAGTTTCATCAGGATAATGCATTTATGAATAGAGAAAGTTATTTTGCCAATTTGAGAGGAAGTTTTCTTAAATAAAAAATCCAACTGACTTTTGCAGCTGTGTCTTGGATTTGTATTCAATACGATCTCTATTTGAGGGACCAGCATATGGCATAATGATTACATCACTGGACTCCCATGTATTTGACCATGGTTTGAGTCCTGGACCTAGCAGCTTGAAACTCATGCTGGGCGTGTGTGTGTGTGTGTGTGTGTGTATGTGTGTGTGTGTGTACATGCTCAAAATCCTGAGAAGCAAGTGAAGGAGAAGGGATTGTGGCGTGGCCATACCCCCTCAGGGGTGATTTCTTGCTTTCCGTTTCTCTGAATCTGTGGCAAGTGCACATGCCTTATAGCAAAAAGCTCTCTCTAAAAAAAAAAAAAAAAAAAAAAGTCTCTGAGAAAATCTATTTGGGGGAATGTAAGACTTGAAAAGATTAGAATTTATTGAATGTCTAAATAAAAGACACTGTAAAATATTACAAACATAAATGCACATAACCAAAGCCATTTTTTTTGAGAGATTTTTTTTTTTGCTATAGGGCGCGTGCACTCTCCAGACAGACAGAGAGAGACAGAGAGACAGAAAGCGAGAAATCACCCCCCAGGGGGGATGGTCACACCACAATCCCTTCTCCTCCATTCTCCTCTCGGTATCTTGGGCACGCACGCACATGCGCCCAGTGTGAGTTTTAAGCCACCGGGTCTGGGTTGCGAACCGCAGTCGACTATGTGGGAGTCCAGCGACATAGCCATTACGCTAACTGCTGGTTCTCACCAAAACCATTTTTAAAGTCATTTAATTTTACTTTGAGTTTCATCATTTTAAAATTAATAAAATTTTTTGTTTTGAATTTTAGTACAGATGGTCACAATGAGTTGACTTAAGATTTTTAAACTTTATGATGGTGTGAAAAAATATAGATTCAGTAGCAATCATACTTCCTATTTTGAATTTTGGTCTTCTCCCAACTACCAGTATACAATATGATATTCTCTTCCAATGCAGGAGAGGACGAACAAACCACAGTTCCCAGTCAACCCAATGATCATCAGTGTAAATAACTGACACTATACAGTGTATTAAACACATTTTTGTTTTATGATTTATCTATCAGGAAGTAACCCTGTAGTAAGTTGAAGAATCATCTATATTCGTTTTAAAATTTACTTAAGTTTTAAAAAGAATTTATTTAGTCTTACTTACTATTTTTTTTTTTTTGGAGAGATTTTCGCTATAGGGCGCATGCACTCTCCAGACAGACAGAGAGAGACGTAGAGACAGAAAGCGAGAAATCACCCCGGGGGGGATGGTCACGCCGCAATCCCTTCTCCTCCATTCTCCTCTCGGGATCTTGGGCACGCACGCACATGCGCCCGGCGTGAGTTTTAAGCCACCGGGTCCGGGACACTAACCGCTGTCGACTATGTGGGAGTCCAGCGACATAGCCATTACGCTAACTGCTGGTTCCCAGTTTTACTTACTATTTTTTACTTTGCTATAGGGAATGTGTGCTCACTAGAGAGAGACAGAGAGAGAAAGGGAAAGTGAAAAGGCAAGCTGCCAAGTCCAGGATTCAAACCCCAGAGGACCATGTGGGAGTCCAGTGCCTTAATCACCATACCACCTACTGATCCTCTTGCCTCAGCCTCCCATTTGGGACTATAGATACGCCATGCCCAAGTTTTTTAGGCAGGGTTTCTCTGTGTTACCCATGTCAGCTTTCTAAGTCTTTGGGAATACAGGCACTTACCACCACACCTGGGCTTTTGATTGGACTGGGGATCAAATGTGGACCTGTCATGTGACCCCAGCCAATAGACCAGTGTATTAACAGTGTATGTCACCATGGCTTGGGCCTGTATTAGGTTTTGATTAATATACATGAAATGGTATAAACAGAAGTCCAATGAACTAAACTTAGTTCTAATTTGCCACTGTTTGTAAAATATCTATTATTTCAAAAATAGGCTGAGATAAGGAATCTGCTAAGTAGAAAAGTTAAGAAGGCCTTCTTCTGCTATGACATTTTTGTGAATGACTGTGTTACTAAGATTCTCTCAGTCTGATGAAACTGGGAGGATAACAAAGCAGTATTTGTCTTTTCAATGTTACATATGGTTTTTGTTTTTTGTTTTGTTTTGTTTTAATTTGCCAGCTGTCACTGCTCACTGGAGAGAGACCCAGAGAGGG
>NW_006159690.1:2887573-2930149 GCF_000334495.1 Tupaia belangeri chinensis
CCGTGGTCACTCTGCAATCCTTTCTCCTCCATTTCTCCCTCCTGTCAGGATGTTGGGCACGCACACACTTGTACCTGGCACATTTCTCAAGCCACCAGGTCTGGGACTCTACCCACTCTGCCAGCCTTATGGGATCAGGAAACCTTAACCATCACACCATGAGCTGGCCCCAGTTTTGATTTTATGGTAGAATATTCTTTGTAACATTGTCTAAAATTGATTTTAGATCATCTTTTTTTCTTCTTTTTTACGTTTTTGCTATAGGGTGCATGCACTCACCAGAGAGACAGAGACAATGAGAGGGAAAGTGAGAAATCACCTCCCTGGGAAGGTGGTGGGGCGGGGGATGGCCATGCTACAGTCCGTTTTCACCCACTCTCTTCTTGGGATTTTGGGCATGCATATATATGTATCCAATGTGAGTTTCAAGCCACCAGGTCTGGGACGCGAACCGCTGTTGGACATGTCCAGCACCTTAACCACCATGCCACCTGCTGGCCCCAATAATCTAGTTTTTAAAAAGGAGTAATGTAGGGACCAGCAGTTGCTGTAATGGCTATGTTACTGGACTCCCATGTAGTTGACTGTGGTTCAAGTTCTGGACCTGGTGGCTTAATCCCACGCCGAGTGTGTATGCGTACCCTAGATCCCAAGAGGAGAATGGAGGAGAAGGGATTGCAACGTGGCCATCCCCCTGGGGGATGATTTCTCGCTTTCTGTCTCTCTGTCTCTCTCTGTCTTTCTGGCAAATGCACACACCCTATAGCAAAAACCTCTCTCCAAAAAAAAAACAAAACAAAAGAAAACAAGGAGTAATGTAAACCAGTGACCTCTTTCTTACTATTGTATCTGTTACTTATATCCTTTTGCCATTTATACACATACTGTGTGCTCAAACTTTAGGTTTCAAGGTTGGATAGAACAGTGATATTACCAGGGCTTTTGAGTTCCTTCTGTTTATTGTTTATAAATAATACAGGTGTTACTGATTCTTACCACATTTAATGTAAACCCAGCCAAAAAGATTGGTGTCTTGGTGTCAACTTTTAAACATCTACAGTTACATACTGTTTTTTTTACTGTGATCAAACTTAATAATGGGAGGGGGACAGCAGGTGGCATGGTGGTTAAGGTGGTTGGATCTCTCATGGCCAATTGTGTGGTTTGAGTCCTGTACCCTGTGGCTCAAAAAACTCAAAAAAATGCCAGGAGCGTGTGCATGGGTGACCAAAATCCTGACATGAAAGGAAGGGACTGTGGCATGACCACGCCTCACTTCCTTTCCCCCATTTCTATGTCTTTCTTTGGCAAGTGCATGTGCCCTATGGCCAAAAGAAATTATTTTTTAAAGAATTATTTATTAAACTTTATTCATTCATTTATTTTTAATGAGACAGAGAGAGAGAAAGAGAGAAAGAGAGAGAAAGTAAGCCACCAGGTCTGAGACTCAAACTGCAGTCGACCATATGGGAGTGTCCAGTGTCTTAACTACCATACCACCTACTGGTCTCCACTCCAATTTTTTTTAAAGAATTATTTTATTGATATTTATTTATTTATTTATTTAAATTTGACCAGAGAGGGACATAGAGAGAGAGAGAGAGAAAGGAGAAAGCAAGCTGCCAGATCTGAGACTTGAACCACAGTCAGCCATGTAGGAGTCCAGTGCCCTTAACCATCATGCCACCTGTCAGGACCCCCCAAATTTTTAATAAATGAATAACGATAGGAGTTGATTGGAGATGGAATCCTAACACATATTTGCCATTTCTCTGATTCTATTAATGGATGAATTAAACAGCTGTCTATTTTCTTTTTCTAAGAATTATTTTATTTGGGGCCAGCAGGTGACATAGTGGTTAAGGGCACTGGACTCCCACATGGCCAATTACCGTTTGAGTCCCGGACTTCGTGGCTTACCTTCTCACTTTCTCTCTCTCTCTCTTTTAGTCTATTACTCTCTGGTCAAATTAAAATAAAATAAATAGGGACCAGCAGATGGCATAATAGCTACATCACTGGATTCCCATGTAGTCGACCGCGGTTCGAGCCCCAGACCCGGTGGCTTAAACTCATGCTGGGCGTTTGTGCATGCATGCCCAAGATCCCAAGCGGAGAATGGAGGAGAAGGGATTATAGTGTGGCCATCCCCCCTGGGGGGCGATTTCTCGATTTCTGTCTCTGTTTCTCTTTGTCTTTCGGGCGAGCACATGCGTCGTATAGCAAACACCTCTCCAAAAAAAATGGAGAAGACTTCTCCATTATGGCTGAGAACTAGTCATTTCAGGGAAAAAAGAGAAATGAAGATTTTTCTACTGATAATTCAGCCTCTGGACCCCCAAACTTGAGTGGTAGGGCTTTTTATTTCTTGCTCCTTTTAAAAAAAATTGTGGGGGGGGTTGTTTTATCTTTTTTCCCCTTATCTCTCTTTCTGTTTTCTTATTCTTTTTTCTTTTGTTTCATCACTTTGCTCCTCAATCTCCATTCACTGTGTTTCTACATAGTTCTAAGGGAACCATAGCCAAATATCCAAATACTGTTAGGGTTAACATATTCCTCAATAACCACTGAATCTGTTGTACAAAGGGATAAAAATGGAATGGCAGAGAAATTCCAGATCACCTCCTTCTGAACACTCCCGAATGCTCAGATTGAACTTTAAGAATTAGGAAGAAAGCTACCATCCATCAGATGACTAGAAATCACCACAGGGTCACAAGAAATATGGGAAAGCAAGAAAATACCTATCCTCCAAGAGAAAAGAATAACTCCTCTTCATCCACAGACAGTTCAATGGAAATCATAGATATGTCTGATAAAGAATTTAGAATATTCATGATGACGAAGCTAACAGAGATGGAAGAGAAGAGAGACAATGAACTGCAGAAGAGGCAGGAGAAAGGAGCTGATGAGTTCCAAGAGGTGAGGAAATTCTTGCAAGATCTAAAAGAGGAAATATACATTATAAAAAAAGAATCAAATGGACCTATTAGAGATGAAGGTTATAATACAGGAAGTCAAAATCTCCCTTGAAAGTATTAAAAGCAGACTGGATCACACAGAAAATTGAATCTCAGACATAGAAAATAGAATTGCTGGCCTAGAAAAATTCACCATGAAGACTAAGAAAATTGCCAAAAAATATGAAAATAATATATGAGAAATACTAGATACCATCAAATGTCCAAACATCCAGATAATTGGTATCCCAGAAGACAAAGAGACTGATAAGGGCATTGATAATCTATTCCATGAAATCCTGCAAGAAAATTTTCCAAACCTAGAGAGGCACTCAAAGATCCAGTCTCAAGAAATACAAAGGACTCCAAATAGAATCAACCCAAGAAGATCTTCTCCAAGACAAATTATAACCAGATTGACCAAAACTACAAAGACAAGATATTTAGATTGTCAGGAGAGGTAGAGCAAGTTACCTACAAAGGATATACCGTCAGGCTAACAGCAGACCTCTCATCAGAAACAATGCGAGTGAGGAAAGAATGGGAAAATATATTCAAAGTGTTAAGGAAAAAGCAATTTCAACCAAGAATACTGTACCCGGCAAGATTATCCTTCCTATGGGAAGACAAGACAAGAACATTTTTAGATAAACAAAACTTGAAAGAGTTTACCAACACCAGACCAGATCTCCAAGAAGTTCTCAAGGGAGTGTTATACCAGGAAAATTGAATGTAGACACACAGAAATAAGAGTTTGAAAACTAAGAAAATGGCCAGCTTAATCACAGGGACAAGTCTGGAGTTGAATATTATATCCCAGAATTTAATAGAGAAGATTGAACCACAATAGAAGATAGATTAAGTACTTGAAACTGAACTGGTGAAACAACATTTTATGACTTTTGACTAAAACATTGCTGATTTTCTTCTAGGCTTTGTTTTCTGGTTTTAAGGACTTTTATCCCACCTTGAGCTGATGATAGACCTAATATCATGGACCTAATATTTGAACAGAATCCCAACTTGTTTCCTGGCTTTAAGTTTTAAGCAAATTTCCTTAGCATTTCCTTGATTTATTAAAGCTAAAATTGCTTTTCTTGAAATTAAAAAATATATTAAAAATATCTATTTAATGACCATAGTTAGCTATATAGCATCAGCTAGGTGCTACCTTTCAGTATATTCATTCTACTCAGAGTTTCACGCCTAAAGTCAGACATGTATTCACAGATATGTACATACCAGCTGAACTTGCTATTGAAAGTAGTTAGATTAGGGGACCAGCAGGTGGCATGGTGGTTAAGGCGCTGGACATGCCCACATGACCGACCAGGGTTCAAGTCCTGAATCTGGTGGCTTGCTTTCTCACTTCCTCTCTCTCTCACTCTCAAACTCTGTCTCTCTCTAGTTAAATTAAAAAAATAAATGAATGAATAAATAAAATAAATAATTTAAAAAAGAAAGTAGTTAGATTATTTAAGAAATTCTGTGAATCAGTAAAATATGAGGGGGAAAAGGAATGTAAAATAACTATAGACACCTGAGATAGTGTGGGAGAGGGTGGGAAATGGCAGAGGGTCAGAAATAGGGGGAAACTAGAAATGGAAAATTACTGATGATAACATGTATGATTAAGCCACTATTCAGTATATTCTGGATGGGAAATAACATTTTGTATGCTATAACAATGCTTAGGGAATGAATGTAAATTCATTAATCTCGAGGGACCAGCAGTTGGCATAATGGCTATGTTGCTGGACTCCCATGTAGTTGACCATGGTTTGAGTCCCAGACCTGGTGGCTTAAACTCACTCTGGGCGCATATGCATGCATGCCCAAGGAGAATGGAGGAGAAGGGATTGCGGTGTGGCCATTTCCCCTGGGGATTGATTTCTCGCTTTCTGTCTCTCTTTCTCTCTCTGTCTTTCTGGTGAGCACATGTGCCCTATAGCAAAAACCTCTCAAAAAAAAAAGATAAAAAAAATATTCATCTTGGGACCAGCAGCTAGCGTAATGGCTATGTCGCTGGACTCCCACGTAGTCGACCGCGGTTCGTGTCCCGGACCCGGTGGCTTAAAACTCATGCCAGGCGCTTGTGCGTGCATGTCCAAGATCCCAAGAGGAGAATAGAGGAGTAGGGACTGTGGCGTGGCCATCCTCCCTGGAGGGTGATTTCTCGCTTTTTATCTCTCTGTCTCTCTCTGTCTGACGAGCGCACACGCCCTATAACGAAAAACCTCTCCAAAAAAAAAAAAATTAATCTTTAAAAAATGTTTCAGAAGAAAATTACAGTGTACTTGTAACTAGATTCTAGCTTTGTTCATATTTTTAGTTTAAGGTATTTTGTGAATGAATAAAATGTGGGGAAAAATAGAAAAAAAACCCAAAAGATAAAAAAATTAAACATAAATAAATAAATAAATAAATAAATATCATTTTAATTGACCAAAGAGAGACCAAGAGAGGGAAAGTGAGAATGCAACTGCCAGGTCTAGGACTCAAACTGTGGTTGGCTATGTGGGAGTCCAGGGCCTCAACCACCATACCATCAGCTGGCCCCAGAACTGTCTATTTTCAAAATGGAAATTTTGGGGGGACACATTTAATCTACAGAATACACTAAAAACCCATTTACAGTAATTTTGTGAACATTTATTGAGACATATGTTAATTTTTGAAAACAAATTTTATAGAAGTGTATAAGGGAATTGGAAAACCCAAAATGTTACATGGTTAAGATACAGCAACTTCACTACTTTAATGTAAAAGAGAGGGGACCTAGTTTGTCTTCTACTAGCAGTGGGACTTTGGGCCAAATGATTTCAATTTAGAATTCTTCAAATTTTAGTCAACTGTATTATTATGTAGTATCAATGGGGTCTATGGAACACTACATAATCAAATTGTCCTTAAATTTCTTTAACAGAAATAAATACACTAAGAGTAATGAATCAGGACTAAAAAAAATCTCATGATAAAGTCATATTTGGCCAAAACATGAATTTGGTATCAAACCTAAAACAATAATAGCATCAAAAAAGTCTTGATTTTCAACACTTTTCTTACCTCTATATTGCAGATTAAGGGGATACAGAGAGAGACAGAGAGACAGAAAGCGAGAAATCACCTCCCATGGCCACACCGCAATCCTTTTTCTTCCATTCTCCTTTTGGGATCTTGGGCACACATGCATATGTGTCCAGCCTGAGTTTAAGCCACCAGGTCCAGGATTCACACTGCAGTCGACTACATGGGAGTCCAGCGATATAGCCATTCAGCTGCCCGATAATGTTATATCTTAGTATGCAGAGATTGTTTGCAAATGACCAAGTTACTTCTATTCAACTGTACAAAATATCTACAAGTGTTTAAAACCATTGTATTTCAGTGTGGTATGATATATACATATATACAAAGCCTTTCTCACGTCATGCATTGCCTTTCAGAGATAACAGGGACATGGTTAAAAATGAAAAGTAGTTTGATCGTTGCATTTCTGTAATAATCTTCTCTCAAATTATGTTGACATTCTTGATTTTTAGCAGAGCCATAACTGTAGGTAGATACTTTAGTGCATATATTTGACATTTGGAGCATGATTAATGTTCTTGAAACCCTACTACCTAGCAGTGGTGAACATTTCACTTATTTTGCTTTATGGACATTAATAGTCTCAAACAATTTCCTCATTTCATTGAGATAGTAGGTGAGCCAGAAAAAGTAATAATTTATGTTTTTTTGGTTATCCTTATGTCCTCAAAATAATTAAGTGCATGGTTGTTATTAATTTTTTCCCTCTAGAAACTCTTAAGCAAATCGGATATTATCACTTATTTAAACTGTATAGGTTGAGAATGAAACTATCAAAATAGAAAATATGTTTAATTTTGGCAAATAATTTAAGAATCTGTAGCTGGTGGTATATATTTTTTTGGTTTCGTTTTTTTTTTTCCTTCTGGAGAGATATTTGCTATAGGGCACTGGCGCTCACCAGAGAGGCAGAAAGCAAGAAATCATCCCCTGGGAGGATGGCCACACTGCAGGACCAGTAGATGGAGTAATGGTTACATTGCTGGACTTCCCTATGGCCGACTGCAGTTCGCTTCTGGACCCAGAGGCTTGAAACTCATGCTGGGGGCTTGTGTGTGCGTGCCCAAGATCCTGAGAGGAGAAGAGATTGCAGTGTGGCCGTCCCCCCAGGAGTTGATTTCTCATTTCCTGTCTCTCTGTCTCTGTCTCTCTAAACAATCTCTCTAAAAAATAAGTTGGGACTATATTGATACCACTAGATAATGAGTACTAAAGGTGATATATTGATACATGTACATTTACTATCATAATATCTAACAATTTGAAGAAAAAATATACTTAAATACTAATTCCAAATGTTATAATAACAAATAATGCTTGTTTTATTGGGTAGCTCTTCAGCATGCAGGAAGAAATCCATCCCAAAAGATTATCAATAAGTATTGGACTCCTCAAACTGCCAAACTGAATTTTGATGATTTTTGTATGATTTTAAGGAAGGAAAAACCTACTTCAAAAGCAGAACTGCTAAAATCATTTAAGCAATTAGATGTAAATGATGATGGCTCTATTTCACATACTGACCTTTATAAATTTCTAACAAAGGTAAGCTCTGTGGAACCATTTTGTAACATGCATTTTTGCCAAGCAATTTGAAATCTAGCTTTTGACTACTAAAGTCTACATTAAAAATATTTATTTCATTGACAGTTGAAATGAATCATGTTTTTATTTGTAAAATTACTTAGGAACCCTGGTTGAAAGGTGGCTTTGTAAATAAAAGATAAAGTATAAAATTGAGCCTATGTTGCAATCCCTTGTGCTCCTGTGCATGCCTTTTCTGCCTAGAACTCTAAAAGACCATGATAGGCCTAGGCAAGATGGCAGAACCTAGAATCCCACCTACCTGGGAGGCTGAGATAGCTAAGCTGAAGTCTGAGGTCAGCCTGTGTTTATAGCCAAACAACTGTCTCAAAAAACAAAACAAAACAAAAACAATAATAGTTTCAGATGTGATAAGTAAAAGGAAAAAAAAGTATAAATGGGATCAGGAAGATTACGAATTGTTTTTCTTGGTATAGTGTTAGAAAATGTCATTACTATAAATTCAATAGCAGTTATTAATGACTATGATAACTGAATTCAGTATACTTTCACAAAAATTTTTTAAATTATAAAATTTATTTTATATTCTAGTGTCATTCTTGCTTAACATAATACTTATTCTGATTTAAAATGAAAGCATGTATTCAAACTTACTTGTAGAAAAGATTGAAATATATTTCTACTATCCCCATGAATAACAAAGTGGTCATCATATTGCTTCAAAATAAATCTTGTTTTTTTTTCAGAGAGGTGAAAAGATGACTCGAGAAGAGGTAAATGCCATAATAAGTTTGGCTGATGTAAATGCTGATGGCAAATTTGACTATGTCAAGGTACATATACACATATTGATTTAATTTCTTTCTAGAAAAAAATTTTTTTCCCTAAACTTTATTAAGATATAATTTAAAATAACAACTGTACATATTTACAGTGCATATTTAGTTTATATATATGTGTGTGTATAAATAAAATGAAGTGATTATTTTTTATTTATATATTATATATATATAAATAAAATGAAGTGATTAAATCAAGCTAATTAGCATATTGGAAAAGTAATTTTAAAGAGACATGTCTTTTTAATAATGGCAATGATACATGTATCTATTATGTACTCATTGTACTTGAAATTTTATCTCTCTAGTCCTACAAATAAAATCTGAGGACTACATTAAGAATAATATAACTAGGTTAAAATATGTGTGTGTTCATACACACAGACACACAAACATAGAGATGCCTCAGAAATGTACATTTCTGGGGTGAAAGCATCATAAAAATTATTTAGAACAAACGCAAGTCTACATGTCTTGTGAAAAAACAATAATAAATCACCTCTCCTTGTGTAACATTTTATTTTCACTCTGAGTATGACCTCCTCATTGAATCATGGCTGCAATTCACTAGGTCACTTGAGGCTGGTCAATCTGATTCAAGAAAATAAAATGAGTAACCAAGTTCAACAGGAAATATATTCCATCTCTCAGTCTATCCCTTGCCTACTAATGTGCATTTACCTTTTCCTTATCCCAAATGTATGATTGACTATTTTATTCTCTGGACTACTTTTTTATTTCCCGTAGTTTTGTAAATTATATATGACTACAAATGAGCAGTATCTCAAGACTACACTAGAACAACTGGAGGTTGACAGTAAACTGAAGCGTCAACAGTTTGGAAGCCATATAGAAGGACCCCCTGAAAGGGACCCATCACCATTACCAAAACCATCACCTAGAATCATAAGGAAAATTGATCAGGAAATATTATCAAGTAAAGGTATTTACTTTTTAAAAGTTTTTTTAAAAAAATTTGATTTATTCATCATTTATTTTAATTTGACCAGAGAGAGACACAGAGAGAGAGGGAAAGTGAGAAAGTAAACCACCAGGTCCGGGACTCGAACTGTGGTCAACCATGTAGGAATGTCCGGACTACTTTTTTATTTCCCGTAGTTTTGTAAATTATATATGACTACAAATGAGCAGTATCTCAAGACTACACTAGAACAACTGGAGGTTGACAGTAAACTGAAGCGTCAACAGTTTGGAAGCCATATAGAAGGACCCCCTGAAAGGGACCCATCACCATTACCAAAACCATCACCTAGAATCATAAGGAAAATTGATCAGGAAATATTATCAAGTAAAGGTATTTACTTTTTAAAAGTTTTTTTAAAAAAATTTGATTTATTCATCATTTATTTTAATTTGACCAGAGAGAGACACAGAGAGAGAGGGAAAGTGAGAAAGTAAACCACCAGGTCCGGGACTCGAACTGTGGTCAACCATGTAGGAATGTCCAGCAACTTAACCACTATGCCACCTGTTGGTCTCAAAGGTATTTACTTTTATAATGAAAATTTTTTGATCAGGAATGAAGAGTCATATTCCTGTACAATTTTCCTTCTATCTCAGCTTATTAGTGATATTAATAAAACAAGTGAGAATCCAGCTTCTGTTAGCTACCACTTCTAGACTCTCCTAGCTATAAAAATCTATCAGAGTAAAATTTTATTGTCGAACTTGACTTGGCTATGCTCATTATATTTTATTAAAACTGAAATTTCAAACTAAAAGGTGACATATTGAAATAAAGAATCTTATTAGTAGCCTATAAATTAGGAACTATTAAAGCCTGATAAATATGAAACTTATGACTTTGTTTCAATAGGAATGAAGAGTGAAATTAATGTAATAGACCTTTTATACTATACTGTGTTTAGAAATAACCTCATAATGACAACCTTTCATAATGTGAGAACAAATAACTATTACCTGTTGCAGGTGACACCAGAAGTTCTTTACTGTCAACAACTAGAAAATTCAAAACGTCTGTTTCCTTCACAATCACCATGCGTGCTAATAGTAACCGAAACTCAAAGTTAACTGAGCCAAACTTAATAAAGGTACAGTATTTTAAATGTATACACATGACTTTTCCTGAAATATTTTGACGTTAAGTTTATTAATAACTATTCAGTAGCTGTAGAGAATCTGTAAACTTTGTGAAATAATTCCTTGAAGTTTTTCTGGGGAATGCAGCATTTCTACATGTAAGCCAGTTATGATACTTTTAAAGTAAATTAATAAGAATGTTATTGTAAGGTCTTGAAACAATAATTCTTGATTTTTTGAAATTGATGAATAGATGATCTGATTTTATGTTTCATTAAGCAAATTCTTTTTTCAACAAATACTTCCCATAGGTGTATTTTATAAGTAAATCATTCATTCAATATCTATTCCTATGAGAGAAAGACCACAAAGTCACTTTGCTAAGTCAATATTTGTGAGTGTTAATATTGATCTTCTTTCTTTGTTTTCCCTTTCTAGACTCAACCTTTACTAGTTTTCTTTCAACAGAAAATAATAGCTACAGAAATATAAAACATTAACTGGAAACTGCTAGGATACATTAAAAATGTGTACCTAGAGACCTCTGTAAAAGGGGGAAAAATGGTTATGACCACATACTATAACTGCTGTTAGAAAACTGAACTGATTGTTCTCAAGAGCTACATTTGTGTTTCAAATAACAACTCTGTATTTGTTATTGAACTCTGAAGTCCCTTATATCTTTAAATTGCTAGACAGTGACATTTGTTCTATATTAAAATTTTAAAACGTTATCTCTAAGGAGTTTTGTTCAGACTGTTTAGGAATCTATACACCCTAAGCAATTTGGTGTACATGTCCAGCATGTTCACACATAATATTTAGGGTTCCAAAAATATTATTTTCCACCAATGGAAGCTTTTTATATTTTGTACCTAAATTAAATACTAATAAAATTAATTAGATTACTGTGGTTTACTTGATTCAAAAGTATAAGTAAATATAATTTTAGCCAGTGTAAAGAGAAATATAAATAAATATTAATCTGGATTATATTAAATCATAAGACTTTTTCTCTGTTTCATTAATTGTGCCTATACCACTGCAATTCCTTTTAATTTAGTTCAATTCAGCAGATATTTACTAAACAGGTAATATATGTCAGCTATTTTGCTTAGTGTAAAATGGGCCTTAAAAAGTAGAAAATTTCATTTTACTATTAATGGTATATCAAGGTAGTATTGCCTCATTTTTTATTTTTTCATTCATTTATCAACAAATATTTATTGGGTGTTTGCTCTGTCAAGCAATGCTATAGTTAATGATTAAAAGGTTTGGATAGAGACAGACTTGAGCTTGAATCCTAGCTTTGTCACTTGATAACTGCACACCTTGAGTAAGTTGTCAATAGCCCCGAGTCTCAGTTTCCTTATACATAGATTGGGAATAATGATTAGTTTGTTTTTGAAAGATTTAAGTCATCTAACATATGTAAAGTATTTAGCACACTGACAATACTTACTTTAGTAACCAAAGTGTTGTTAATATTATTACAAAACTAAAAAATGACTGCTTATCTTTATAAGGAAATGACATGTTGAATGTATAGTTTAAGAAAAGTTATTCTACTGTTGTTTTGTGTACAGAGATGTCAACTTAGACTGAGAGGCTGGTAGAGTTATATCATCTAGATATAAAGCAGTGATAGGTTGGCCTGGACTAGTCCCTGAGTGTAGTAAGGTTGGGGGCAGATCTAATAAACAATGCCAAAATTAATCTGTAAACCAGAGCAGTCATATAAGCGATCTTTTAAAAGTTCATGGAAAATGGCTATTATGAAAAGCTGTGCATGGATTTAAAATTATTTTGCACCAAAATAAACTTGTATTTAAATTCCATGAGCTTTCCTGTGAACTTTTTGAAGTCTCCTTGTGTAATTAGAGACTAAAGTTTTGCATCTAAGACATCAAGAACAGAGACTGGTACAGATGATAATTGGGGATAGGTTATAGATACTTCGAGAATTTAATGATGAACAGAAGATGACAAACCATTAACATTTTTTTTGAGCAGTTTTTGCTATAGGGTGTGCACACTTGCCAGAAAGACAGACAGAGATAGAGAGACAGAAAGAGAGAAATCACCCCACCACCACCTCTCTCATCCTCAAGGGGATAGCTTCACCACAAGCCTTTCTCCTCCATTCTCCTCTCAGGATCTTGGGCATGCACACACATGCGCCTGGCATGAGTTTAAGCCACCAGGTCCAGGACTTGAACCACAGTTGACTACATGGGAGTCCAGTGACGTAGCCATTACACCATCTGCTGGCCCCTATAGACCATTAACTTTTAAATTTGTGACTTTCATGTAAAATTTAATGTCTGGAAATATTTGATAACCCTATATTTCTTATCTTTATATCTTTTTTCTTCTTTTTTGGAGAGATTTTTGTTATAGGGTGTATGCCTTTGCTGGAGAGACAGAGAGACAGAAAGTGAGAAATCCCCCCCGGGGGGGGGATGGATATACCACAATCCCCTCTCTTTCATTTTCATCTCTGGATTTAGGGTATATATGGACACGAGCCTGTCGTGGGTTTTAAGCCACCAGGTGCTCAACTCAAACCGTGGTCCCTTTTGGGAGAGTCCAGTGACAATCCTCACGCCCTCTGTTGGTCACTTTTACCTTTTTATACCTTGTTTCTGATCTTGATATTCGTCCACTGTCGTTTACTATCTTTTTTCCTAGATGACCTGAAATGACTTTTTTTAAAAAAAATCTAACCCTTCTGTTATTTAGCACGATTCAGTTCTTTACTTCTATTTTACTTTTAAGTCACTTTTAAAAAGTTCATAAATTGTGTACATTTCTGAGGTTTTCTAAAAGTCTGAGAAGCTCTTGGTTATGAATATCCAGAATAAATTACTAAAAGAATTGTTAAATGAATTTTCTTCAAATAATTTAAATCTCTTTTATATGGGGTTAGGACTCTTACGTGAAACAGAGAAGTATGGAATTGAGAAAGAGGAGGAACTTTTCAGAAATTAGAAAGTGTTGTAATAGGGTAAACATAAGCCAGATTTTAAACTATTTCCACACAATTGGTAAATGACTTGAATTACAGGAGGAAAATGATATCCTGACAGGGACCATACATATATGACTCTCTACTGGCCATACCTAGGGACTGTATGGACTATATTTTTAATCTTGAATTCAATCCATTGGCTTAGATTCTATAATGTGCAAGGAATGTCAGGAATTTCCCTTTAAGATAATAGCTTCAACTTCCTTGCTAAGGCTAATCATGATTAGAATTAGAATAAGTCCCAAATCATGAGTTGTAAATTCCAGAGATGCAATATTCCTATATTCAGACTTTTAATTATAATATGCCTGCATATATGTTTTGCACATGTTGAAACATGCACACACAACACACACATACATTGCACAAACTGTACAAGTTATTTGTACATGTTATACAATGTACATACATATGTATAACATATACATGTATTGCACAATATGTATGTGATATATATATACAGCATATGAAAATATAATACAAAGAGGGAACCAGCAGTTAGCGTAATGCCTATGTCGCTGGACTCCCATGTAGTCGACCGCGGTTCACGTCCCGGACCTGGTGGCTTAAAACTCACGCCGGGCGCGTGTGCGTGTGTGCCCAAGATCCTGAGAGGAGAATGGAGGAGAAGGGATTGCAGCGTGGCCATCCCCCCAGGGGGTGATTTCTCGCTTTCTGTCTCTCTGTCTCTCTCTGTCTGTCTGGCGAGCACATGCGCCTTATAGCGAAAACCTCTCCGAAAAAAAAAAAAAAGATAAACTTCTTTTCTTTTTTTTTTTTTGCTATAGGGTGCCTGTGCTCTCCAGACAGACAGAGAGAGACAAAGAGACAGAAAGCGAGAAATCACTCCGGGGGGCGGGAGGGATGGCCACGCCGCAATCCCTTCTCCTCCATTCTCCTCTCGGGATCTTGGGCATGGACGCACACTCGCCTGGCATGAGTTTTAAGCCACCGGGTCCGGGACACGAACTGCAGTCGACTACGTGGGAGTCCAGCGACATAGCCATTACACTAACTGCTGGTCCTGCAAAGATAAACATTTTGAAAACAAAATGGCCCACTGTTAATTTTTTTGAAAGCTCCAAATAATAGTTTTGTTACAATAGTTTCTCAAATTTTAAAAATGATCAATTCAACCTGTCAATTAGGTGTCAACTCATATAAATTTTCCCTTCATAAATCATTCATTTATTCTTTGAAGTATGTATTTTATAATTTATAATTTCCTTCATAACAAATTATTGTATAGCTGTTTACTCACTTAACATACTGAAAAGCAAGTAGCTTTCTCCTAAGTATGTGACATAGGATATCTTTGCGGAAAACAACGATGATGACACTTAGGACCTGTTTCTCTTCTTCCTAAGTCTATGCCAAATCCACTACCAAGTAGTTCTACCTCACCTAAAAATTTAGTGACAGTAGAGAATTTGTATGTCAAAACAAATTATTTCCATTTACTACAGTATTCCAAGAAAAGTGAAAAATAGAGGTGATTTGATAGATAACATTTTTGCTTTACGTCTTGTAATTTGTGACTTTTAGCATTTTCTTGTACATTATGATCGCAAAGAAGTAAAATTTGTATATAACAAATAAATGAAGTTGTTTGCTTTTGTGTAGATTTATCTGAATTGGTAGAATATAGCACCATCTCATGCCCTTTATAAGAATTACAAGGTAATATTTCATTTCTGCTTTATATTGTTCATACATGGAATTTCTTATTCTTTCATTCTTAAAATTTTTTTTAATCTCAACCTTCTTTCATTTTTCTCATTATACTCAAACTGTCAACGTAATCTATAATCCTTTCAAATTGATTTATCTGAATGAGCCAGCCAATTTGACAGTCTTTTTTCCTTCTAATTTATAATCTTTTAGTCTAGGTCCTAGAGAAAAAGCTTTGTGTAATTAAAAGCCTGTTTTGGTTAAAGGAAATTTTAGGTTGAATAATGATTGTGTGTTTATTCTCTGGCAGTTCTTAAGAAAGCAAATACTTTCTTTAAAACAACAGAGCTACAAATTCTCCTATCGTGTTATTTAGTGTCAGAATAATCTGATTATCATACTTAAATGTGGTGAATATAAGTACTGTTCCATTTGTCTTACTTCTATTTCATAATGGCTGTTGTTCTGCCTTTCCAGCCTTTTTAACCACTGTATAATATTGTCACATGTAGTTTGGTCCTTTCCAAGGAAACTTAAAAATCCTGTTTTACTATACAATTATTTTTTGGCATTAGAACTTAGAAAGGATTGTAATAAAAATGTTTAACTTGTTCCCCAGTTAAATTTTATAAAACTATCTTTTTTCAGTCCATGACTCTGCCACCAGAACTATTATCAGCATATGGAAAAATTTTCCTGTCTTTGAGTTTTCTAATGGCACAAATTATATTCATTAGCGGTATACCAGGCAGAGTGCATTATTTTTTTACGATTTTATTTAATTTTTTTTTTATCTACACAGGCTCCTACACCTTAATTATAATATAGACATAAAAAAATCTGCAGTTACTCAAATGATGTATGATGATTGAATGTTTAAAAAATATGAGAATAAAAAATAATAATCATAATCTGAAAAAATGAAAAGCTATTTGATCATGTGGATAGTAATGTCTTTATCTTGGCTGATATGCATGGTAATCGTGCTGGAAAAAGAAATGTTATACACTGTAAAGATAAATATGATTAAATGTAATATAAAAAATATAATAAAATTTAAAAAATAAAGACATACAAAAATACTGCAGTTACTAAAAAAAAATGTAATAAAGGGACCAGCAGATGGCATAATGGTTATGTTGCTAGACATGGCTGAACGTGGTTCAAGTACTGGACCCACTGGCTTGAAATTCACTCCAGGCGCATATGCATGTGTGCCCAAGATCCTGGGAGGAGAATGGAGGAGAAGAGATAGTGGTGTGGCCATACCCCCTAGAAAGTGATTTCTCACTTTCCCTGTCACTGTCTCTCTCTCTCCTCCTGCCGAGTGCATGCACCCTAAAGGCAAAAATCTCTCAAAAAAAGGAAAGAAAGAAATCTGCAGTTACTAACAATCTACATTTTTTTAGCACCTAAACATGTGGATGATTCAGAATGATAATGCTTTGTCATGCCTCATTATTTATTTATATATTTATGCCGGGGGCACATATTCATATATGATGGGAGTGGGGGAAGAGAGAACAAACAAAAGAGAGTACCCTCCAACAGGACCAGATCAAGCAACAGTTCTTTTTCTTACAATTCTCCATCCCATCAGAATCCTGAGCTTGTGTTCACACATAATCGAAGTGGTTTTCAAGATGCTTGTGTCAGGACTCAAACTTTGATTGGCCAAGAGGGATCAAGCTTCCTCTGTGCAGTGCTTAACAACCATGCTGCCCTATCATACTTTATTATAATAATATCATAAATATGAAGTTTCTTTTAAAAATTGACTTTAAAAAATTATAGCAGGTATTTAAATATGAAATACATCAGAACTTAGAATATAACTGGTAGACTAGAGAGAAAGTATGGGTACCTAGGTTCCAGTTTTGGTTCTGCAGTCAATGAGAAGTGTGACATTGTGCATATCATTTTAGTTATCAGACTTTTCTCATCAATCAAGAGAAGTCTGGATTAGATTCCTTTTTTTAAAAAGAATTATTTATTTAATTTTATTTATTCATTCATTTATTTTTAAAAAAGAGAGAGAGAGAGAGAGAGAGAGAGAGAGAGCAAGCAAGCCACAAGATTTGAGACTTGAACTGTGGTCGGCCATGTGAGAGTGTCCAGTACCTTAACCACCAGGCCACCTGCTGGTTCCCTGGACTAGATTACTTTTTAGACTCCTTCTACCTTAAATATTCTGTAAGTCTAAATGAATATCCCTTACCATTCTAAATAGTAAATACAAATAACATATTCATAAATTATATTAGACAAAATTTTTTCTAATAATACTGTTAACAAAATAAATTGAAAACACATTTCAAATGTCTTCCATTTAATATTAGAATCATGGTTCAAACTGTTTTAGAGGATGACTTGTCTAAATACTGTATGAATGTATCTTCCTTTTCTTGTCTTTAGCAGTCATTGCCATCAAGGTCACATTGATTACTTTAAGGCCAATTGACTCTGAGATGATATCAGCATCTGTTGTTAGTCTGTGTGTTCCCATACAAGAGATTTACAGAGAAGCAGGACCAGTAGATGGCATAATGGTTACATTGCTGGACTCCCACATTGTCGACTGGTTTGAATCTTGGACCTGGTGACTTAAAACTCATGCTGGGCAAATGTGCATGTGTGCCTGAGATCCCAAGAGGAGAATGGAGGAGGAGAGATTGTGGCATGGCCAATCCTGGGGGGTTATTTCTTACTTTTTGTTTCTCTGTCTCTCCAGCAAGCGCATGCACACTATAGCAAAAATCTCTCTCTCAAAAACAAACAGACAAAAAAACAAAAACAACAAACAAAAATACAGAGAAGCTAAATGAAAGTCAGCATATTCTTTTTTTTAGAATTATTTTATTTTTCTCTCTTTCTTTCCTTCTTTCTTTCTTTCTTTCTTTCTTTCTTTCTTTCTTTTAATTTGACCAGAGTGGTCCAGAGTGAGAGAGAGAAAGTGAGACAGCAAGCTGCCCGGTCCAGAACTCAAACTGCGGTCAGTCATGTGGGAGCCCAGCACCCTTAACTACCACGCTACCTGCTGGCCTGAAAGTCTGCATATTCTTACTCATGACTGATAGTTGAACTTAAACTTTTGGCTCAAGCCCAAATTTGAGCATTAGAGATAATAAATGAAGTAAGAAAGTGAGTCTTACAACTTTGTTATTTTTCAATAGCAAAATATTTTGCATATGATATTAAGAAAAAAAGCAGAACATAAAAATGATAATTTATTAGAATGTGCAAAATAGGTTTCTATATAAGGTTAGTGTTAGAAAGGATTATTTAAAAATTAAAATAGGGTAATAGAATTCCAGAGGTTTTTTTTCCATTAAAAAATTTCTTACTTTAGATGTGTGAAAATAATATAAAATAGAAACAGAATTATGACTTACATAGTAGAAGAGTGATGTGTAAGTATCTGAGGGAGGTCTTCAAAAAGTTCATGAAAATGCATATTATGAAAAACTATGAATGGACTCGAAAATTTTTTGCACCAAAGTGAACTTTACTTTAATTCAATTTTTCTATAAACTTTCTGAAATTCTCTCATGTATTATAAGTAAGTCTTTAAAAAGTAAGTAAGAAATCAGTCTCAATATAAATGATTTCTGGCCTTGCCTTTTCAATGCCATAGTGAATATTTCTTTCTTTTTCTTTTTCTTTTTTTTTCTTGGAGAGGTTTTTGCTATAGGGTGCATGCGCTCACCAGAAAGACAGAGGCAGAGAGATAGAAAGCGAGAAGTCAGTCACCCCCCAGGGGGAATGACCACGCTGTAATCCCTTCTGCTCCATTCTCCTTCAGGATCTTGGGCATGCACGCACACGTGCCTGGCGTGAGTTTAAGCCACTGAGATCGTTACTCGCACTGTGATCCACTACGTGACATAGCCATTACGCCAACTGCTGGTTCCCATAGTGAATATTTCTATAAAGGATTTAAAATATTTGTGATGTTATTGTTACAGAGCTTATATATACCTTTTCAGTAGTTATCAATATTTTTGTGCCTTCAACTTACTATCTATTTTTACAAACAATTTAAACATTATTTTTCTCCTATAAAGTCACTCAAACCTCATTGATACTCTAATTTTGGAAGTCATTTGGGGTAGATCAGAAATACGTCTTATACTACAGGTAGACAATGCTAGTGATAAAGTGAAAAGCGTTTTTGTATGTGACTATGATAATGGCACTATTTCTCATAAGATCAATGAAGAATCCTTTACTTTCTGCCCAAGATATCAATTACAAGTTGTACTTAATTCTAAGTATGTGATCTCATATGGACATATTAACCTGAACTTGGAGAAGGGATTTAGCTAGAACAAGAAATGATAAAGTAGATACAGAAAGCTCTTTCTCAAGACTGTGAAGCTATTCCCCAGTGTTCTTCGAATTACCTGACTTGGAACAAAAATTTCAGCTGTCATATACTTTATCTTTAAATACAGAGCCCTATTGCTTATTGTTTCTTTTCTTAAAAAAATATTTATTTTATTGTTATTATTTAGTTTGCATGTGTGCTCACCAGAGAAAGAGAGAGTGAGTGAGAAAGGAATTTACCAGGTCTGAGACTATGGTCAGCCATGTGGGAGTCCAGTGCCTCAACCTGCTGACCCCTCATTTTTTTTTTTTTTGGAAAGGATTTTGCTATGGGGCGTGTGTGCTCACAGAAAGAGAGAGAGACAGAGAGACAGAAAGCGAGAAATCACCCTCCAGCGGGTGTGGTAATGCAGCAGTCCCTTCTCCTCCATTCTCCTCTTGGGATCTTGGGCATGCATGCACATGCTCCCGGCGTGAGTTTAAGCCACCAGGTCCAGGACTTGAACTGTGGTCAACTACATGGGAGTCCAGCGACATAGCCATTATGCCAACTGCTGGTCCTGACCCCTCTTTTTTTTTTTCACACATTTTTTTGTCATGGAATATGTGTGCTTGCTGGAGAGAGATAGAGAGACAGAGAGGAAGAGTGAAAAATCACCTCCCAGGGAGGATGACCACACCACAATCTCTTCTCTTCCATTCTCCTCTTTGGATTTGGGCATGCATGCACAGGTGCTCTGTGTGATTTTCAAGCCACCGGTTCCAGGACTCGAACCACAGTCACCCATGTGGTTTGAATCCACATGGTCCAGTACCCTAACAACCATGCCAAATGCTGGACCTGCTTATTCTTTCAATATATTTGTTTTAGCAGTCTTTCATTTTAGTATGCTGCTAGTACTAATCCCACTTGGATTACTATAATGGCGTATTTATTATTTTGCTTCAATACTTTTTTATTTTTCTTATTTTCCCTCTAAATGTTGTCTTTTCCTAACTTTTCATTATCTAAGTGCTGTTGATCCTTTATGGTAGTTCTTAGATTGCTTAGTCAATTTATATACTCTCCTAATTAATCAGACAATAAGTATTTGTTGAACACCTAACCTGTGCTAGGTATGGTTTTAGGATCTGGGATTATAGTATTTTTTTGCATATTTAATTTTTTTATGTCCTAATCATATATTATTGCCAATTATAATTGAACTTTTTCATGCTTTTCTTTTTTTTTTAAAATTTTCTAACTATGTAGAGCATTGACTATATTTGACTTTTCTTTATATCCTCCACAGGTTTCTCATTACTATGTCTGCTGAAAATATTTAATAAGTATCATTTGAAAATTTTTTTTTCTTAATTTCAGGACTGGCAATGTGTACAATCAAAAGGCTGCTTCTTCTTAGAAGAAGATGGTGAAATCGTTAGCCATCAATACAGGATGCAAATAGTGCAGAGGTCCATGGTTTATCTAACAATTAAGCCATTAAACCTGAGTCAAGTCGAAGGCAAGTTTAAATTTTCTGTATATTTTACAAATATCAATTTGTACCCTCTCTGAAAATACTTTAAGTTCAGACAGTCTCTGACTTACAGTGGTTCAACTTACAGTGTTTTGCTTATCTGAATGTATGAAAGCAGCACCCCTTCAGTAGGAACTGCACTTAGAATTTTGAATGTTGTTTTTTTGGGGGGGGATAGTGGTATGCAATACGATATCTTCTCCTGATGTTAAGCAGCAGCATTTGCAGCTCTGAGTCAGCCACACATCATGAGGATAAACCAATGCTTTACCGAACTATGTTGCCAGCATTTTTGGAATATTATGTTTAATATTTTTACATCCTATTATATCTGTAAAATACTCATTTTCTTTCTTTCTTTCTTTTTTATTTTTTTGCCATAAGGGCACATGTGCTCACCAAGCAGGGGGAGGTAGTGAGAAATTACCCCTCCACTCTTGCAGAGAAGATGGCCACACCACAGTTCCTTCTCCTCTTAGGATTTTGGACATCAAGACTTTAACTATGAAGTCAGTCAAGTGGGGATTTAGCCGCCTTAACCACCACACCACCAGCTGGCCCCCCAAAACACCCATTTTTGACATAGGATATTTTCAATTTATGATGATTTTATTGGAATGTAACCCTATTGTAAATTGAGGAACATACATATTTGATAGTCCTATTAATAGTGAGAAAAATAATCTGAGAAACATACTGTTAATTTTCAAGAATGTTAGTATTAGTTTATTGATTGGCTGGATTATCAGATTATGCAAAACAAGGTGCTTTGTGCATGTGCTTAAAGCATGTCTTATAAACAACAAAAACAGCCCAGACTCTGTTGTGCATACTGAACTACAGAGATGGAAGCCACATACCCAACCATGGGTTTATATCCCTAAACTGATCAGCCTGAAGCAAGCCAGGGATACATGCAGGTGCCTCAGATCCTGGTGAGCGAGGGGAATGAGTCTGGTCTTTGTGACCAGACCTAGTTGAGAATGCTTCTCTCTCTCTCATTCATTCATATGCGTGCACTCTGTATTATAAATAAAATAAATAAATGTTATCTGACTTATTCATAATATAGAATTAACTTACTTACTAGTTAATTTTAGCTTTTCTCATTTATCAATATTTAAAAATGAATATGTGTAAGAAAAGTTCTACAGAAGCATAATTTGTGACAATATAAAACTGCAAGTATTTTAATACCTTCAAAATCCTGTATCTACAACTTAGACAATCTTAATAATTTTTGCATTCATAGTAATATTCCTTTCTAGGTAAGAATTAATAATTTCCTGGGGCTAGCAGGTGGCGTGATGGATAAGGCGTTGGACTCCCACATGGATGACTATGACTCAAGTCCTGGACCTAGTGGCTTGGTTTCTCAGTTACCCCCTCTCTCTCTTTGTCTCTCTCTCTGGTGAGCACATGTACCCTATAGAAAATTGAAAAAAATTAATAAAATTATATAAATCTTCTTAAAAATAATAATTTATAGTGTCTGAAATGGTTATATAATTTTTAATCTATAAATATCTATAGGATGCTTTCCCTAGATAATCTTTTTCTTCTAGTTTTTTAAAAATTTGGGACCAGCAAATGGTGTAATGGCTACATTGCTGGACTCCCATGTAGTCGACTGCTATTCGAGTCCCAGACCCAGTGGCTTAAACTCACGCCAGGCTCTTGTGCTTGTGTGCCCAAGATCCTGAGAGGAGAATGGAGGAGAAGGGATTGCAGTGTGGCCATCCCCCCTGAGGGGTGATTTCTTGCTTTCTCTTTCTCTCTCTCTCTCTCTTTCTGGTGAACGCATGTGCCCTATAGCAAAAACCTCTCAAAAATTTATTCATGATAGAGAACATGTGTATATTCATAAACAAGAGAGAGACGGACTCTCAACAAGGTCTTACCATATCCCAATCCCCTTTCCTGGGCCCTCTAACTTGTCAAGATCTTGGGAATTCATGCACCTGGTGTGTTTTCAGCCTGACCCAGGGAATCCAAACCCACTATCATGTGGATTTCAGCACTACAATTCAGTTTGCTACCAACTGTGCCACCAGATTGGACCCTTTTCCATGCTGGTTGTTTTAAGTTAGTCTTTATTTTTCTTTTATAAGGTTTTCATATAAACATTTTCTTACTGAACATGGTAAGGGAATTTTCTCTCACCCCATTTTTTTCTCCTTCCTAGAAATAGAAATTTTAAAAGTTTTTACTGCATGTATTGTTATGATACTTAAAACATTTGGTAGATGATATTGTATATATATATATTTTTTTTTTTCTGAAGGGCGCATGCACTCACCGGAGAGAAAAAGGGATGAAAAGTGAGAAATCACCCCACAGGGGGTACGGCCATGCCAGTCCCTTCTCCTCAATTCTCCCCTCTAGATTTTGGGCACACATGCATATGAGCCCAGCTTCTTTTCCAAGTCACCGTGTCTAGGATTGGAAACTTGCACTTGGCTATGTGGGATCCAGCTGACATGCCCTGAGCAGTCTCTGTAACTGATACTTTTGAATGACAATTATAATAGTTATTAGTGTGAAGAGTCAAGATAGTCCTGAATATTTAGTGTAATTGTTCATTCTCTTCTTATTAAGATTCCTTTATTAATCAAATATTTATTGGGAGCCTTATATACCAAGCATCAATTCAGGTGTTTAGGATGTATATGAGTACAACAAAGACAGAAATCTTTGTCCTCATGAACTTATAGTTTAGTGGAAAAATCAATAAACAATAAGCATAATGAATAGTAAGTGACATGGTATATTACAAAGTAATAGTGCTAAAGGGAATAACTTTGAGGGAAAGGGGGGTTTTAAATACTGAGAGAATTGAGTTTCCATTGAAATGGAGTTGTTAGTGTATGCTTCATTAAGAAAGTGACATGTGAACAGACTTAGAAAGAGGTATATCAATTTTCAACTATGGCATTGCCATCTCTGTGGGGGTGACTTTTCACCTCCCCTGTCTGGTGAGCACATACGCCCTATAGGAAAACAAACAAATACAACAGAAACTACCCCCGAAAACTTACTGGTTTAGAACAATTAAACATTTGTTTGCTCATGAATCTGTAGTTCTTCTAGACTGTTCTTTTAGTATGATCCAGGCTTGACTTTCTCTGTAAGCCTTGCTCACGCAGTTGTGGTTAACTACAGATAGCTGATGGTTGGGTTCTTCTGGTCTGGGCTAGTTCTTTCCTATATACGGGGTCTCAGCTGGGAAAGCTTGACTCTGCCAATGATCTTCCATTCTCCAGTAACACACGGGGTCCAGTAAATGAACTTGTTCTCATGCCATTAACAAGGATCTGAATAAAAAAAGAAGTAGAAGCACAATAGGACCTCCTGAAGTCTGTGCTCAGAACTGGCATCGAGTACTTCTGCTACATTCTGTTGTCTATAGTGTGTCACTAGGCAAGTACAGATTCATAGGATGGGGAAATGGGCCTGATCTCTTGATGTGGAACTGTGAAGTCACATTGCAAAAGGCTGTGGATACAGAAAGGGAGGGCCATTCTTGGAGTCTTCAGCAGAAGGCATGGGAGTAAACTCTGTAGGGTTAGTGGGGATGGAAGGGATGTGTGAAGGGCGGAGGAGGTGGCAGACATTCCACATAGACTATTGTGCAGAGGCTCAGAGGTGAGAGCGTGCTGATAGTAGAAGAATGGAGGCTAGAATTTCTGAGTAGGAAGAGAATAGTAGGAGATAAGACAGGGATGGACAAGGACAAAATCGAATTGTGTTGTTGTGTTTTGTTTTTGCCATAATGAAGACTTGGTTTTTGCTCAGAGAATTTGAGCTTTTACCCCTCATTTCTTTTTTTTTTTTTTTCCGTTTTCTTTTTTTTGGAGAGGTTTTTGCACATGCGCTCACCAGACAGACAGAGACAGAGAGACAGAAAGCGAGAAATCACCCCCCAAGGGCAATGGCCATGCTGCAATCCCTTCTTCTCCATTCTCTTCTCGGGATCTTGTTCACACACACACACACACACACACACACACACACACACACACACACACATGCCCGGCGTGAATTTAAGGCACCAGGTCTGGGACTTGAACTGTGATCGACTACATGGGAGTCCAGCGACCTAGCCATTACGCTAACTGCTGGTCCCACCCTTCATTTCTTAAGAGATCTTTTCCCCCATGTCTGTGGTCAAGATTTTCTCTTTGAGTTTTCAGCACTTTGGATGTATCTATGTGTTTTCTTTTTGTTGTTGAAGCTATTGTTTTTTGCTATTTTTCCTGTTTGGAGATTTGTAGCTTTTTTTTTTTTTTTATCATTTCGAGAAAATTCTTCACTTATATTTCTTCAGATATTTCATCTACCCTCTTTCTTCTTCTACTTGTATGGCACCTGACATCTCTTCCTCTCTTGCTCCACCACAGGTAAGCCAATGCCTGCATCCCATCTGTTCTTGGAAAGGTCTGTTTTTCTTTGAATTTTAGGCTACCTAGTTGCCCTGTGACTCTCAGCTTTGATGGGTTCAAGAAAAGTTATGATTTTTGTAGTTTATCCACATTTTGTTATTGTTAAGGTAGGAAAAAATACTCTTCTCTCTATTCTACTAACAGGATTTTGAATAGAAAACAGGACATAGTCTGATTTATATTTTAATAAGGGCAGTCAGGTTGTTATATTGAAAACAGAGTGAGGGATACTCAGGAAAAAAGGCAAGATGTCCAGCTGGGATGCTATTGCAGAATTCTAGGAGAGGACTTTCAAGAAGATGCTTTGAGTCAGGGTATAGTCAGAAGAAAGGGATGGTAGAGATACTGGACATATTTTTGAAGGTAGAACTATAGAATTTCCTGAGGACTGGCTTTTTTTAAAGAATTATTTTATTTAACTTTATTTACATATTTATTTATTTTAATTTGACCAGAGAGGGACACAGAGAGAGACAGGAAGTGAGAAAGCAAGCCTGCAGGTCTGGGACTCAGACCATGGTTGGCCATGTGGAAGTCCTGTGGCCCTAACCACCATGCCACCTGTCAGCCCCATGAGGACTGGTTTTGATATATGAGAGCAGAGTTTCAGGATTTTTGTCTTGAGGAATTGGAAGAAATGAGCTACCATTAACTGATAGAAAGGAAAATATAGATGAAAAGGTTTTTTGGAGTCAGGTGAGTTCAGTAGTTAAGGTTTCAAAATAGTAAATTCAAGTGGAAATTTCAAATAGGCAGTTGGATGTAGGGTCTCACATTCAGAGGAGACACAGGAGCTGGAGATGTAAATAATGGTGTTGTGTACTCTTGTGCTCTACCACAGGTAAGTCAGTGCATAACATCCTGTTGCCCTGAAATGGTCTATTTTTTCCTTGGATTTCAAGTTGCTTCATTGAAATATGCTTTATTACAAATGTTATGATGATTACATATAAAAATGGGATGTGGGGGCCAGCAGGTGGTGTAGTGGTTAAGGCATTGGACTCTCATGTGCTTAACCACAGTTCAAGTGCTGGACCTGGATGCTTAAAATTCACACCAGGCATGTGTGTGTGCATGCCCAAGATCCCGAGAGGAAAATGGAGGAGGAGGGATTGCAGCATGGCCACCCCCGGGAGGTGATTTCTTTCTATCTCTCTGTCTTTCTGAGTGCACATGTCCTATAGCAAAAAATCTCTCTGGTGAGTGCACATATCCTATAGCAAAAAATGTCTCTCTCAAAATAAAAAAAAGAATGTGTGTTTCTAAAAAAAAAATTGAAGTGGGAAAAATAAATCACTACCTTCTTGTTTAAATAGAAAATACTGATTTCTTCAACATATATCTAGATGATATTTTATCCTGAATGTTTAAGTATCAATAATTCTCATCATGTTTTATAATATTCATGTTGTTTCTTTATTTAGAAATATAAGACTTTCCTTTGCTTCTAAAGGCTAGATTACAGCCTTTTCATTTTTGTGTAAAAATATAGCAAATATAGCATATATATATATATATATATATATATATATATATATAAATAACATAAAGATTTTTATCTTGTGTCAGAAAAGGGGGGTAAATAGTGATTGCTTTTTTAAAATAATTATTTATTTTAATTCTATTTATTCATTTATTTATTTTAATTTGACCAGAGAGAGATACACAGAGAGAAAGAGAATGTGAGAAAGCAAGCCACCACAGGTCCAGGACCCTAGCCATGATCAGCTCAGCCATGCGGGAGTGTCCAGTGTCTTAACCACCATGCCACCTGCTGGTCCCCATGATTGCTTATTTTATGGTGTGTGATTTTATTTATTTGTTTGTTCATAGGAAAACCATCTCCTTGGTTATCCATTGACACTGCCTTATATATTCTTAAAAAAAATGAGAGCCAAGCAAATCTACAGCTTGTGGGTTTTACTGAACTACGAAATAGAGAAGTATACATATTTACTTTCTAATATTTAACTATATATAATTAAGTCAATTTTGGGAAAAATAACTTCTATCTCTTTATTGAAAGTTTCTTTCTTTCATGAGAGAGTGTATGTGAGAGAACATATGGAAAAACAGACAGGCATCTTTGACAGGGTCCCATCACACTGCCATCCTCTTCTCCCAGCCCTCGAGCTAGCAAGGATCTTGGGCCCAGTGTGTTTTAGGCTGAGCAGAACCTGATCCCACAGTCAGCTATGTCACTGCCAGAACTGCTAATCAGTTTGCTTCTGTCTGCACAAATGCAGCTGAGCCTATATTTATTTTATTTTTTAATTTTTATATTCTCTTTCCCAATTAAGCCATACATACATACAGTATTTAAACTCTTACATACATTATATATGTTGCACTAATCATGAAGGACTTTTTCTTCATTGAAATTTATTAAGAATCAAGTATCGGGACCAGCACTTAGCGTAATGGCTATGTCACTGGACTCCCATGTAACTGACCATGGTTCGAGTCCCGGATCCGGTAGCTTAAACTCACACCAGATGCATGTGCTTGTGTGCCCAAGATCCCGAGAGGAGATTGGAGGAGAAGGGATTGCAGGGGGTGATTTCTCACTTTCTGTCTCTCTGTTTCTCTCTGTCTGGCTAGTGCACGTGCCCTATAGCAAAAACCTCTCCAAAAAAAAAGGAAAAAAAAAAGAATCGAGTATCGATTGGCAGTCTTGGCTTCATAGCTTATAAATTGTATGACATTGCGCTTCACTTTCCTTTGCCCTCATGCTTCACATGTGAACATTTTTTTCATTATACTCAATAAAAAATATTGATGATAGCAGTCCCCCCCTCTTCCAAATACAGGCAATTCAAGACTTTGGAAAGTTGCTCTAGATGTTTGTCTTACTTATACTGCTACTGCAAAACACAGAAACTTTGAGATTACTATCCTCAGGCTTGACTTATATTATGGGGTTCAAAAATAGATTGATATGAAGAAATGCTTTTAAATGTTTTTATATGTTGCCCATGGGGTTCTTCTGATCTTTTCTAATTATATATTTACTCAGAGGCCAAATATGTGAGGCAGATACATAAATGTGGCTATTTATTTTATGAGGACTACAAAATACATCTGCTACACAACAACAGAAATAATACTATTCAAGGGCTTACTGCAATATCATATTTAATCTTTATATAGGCCCAACGACAGACAAACATTTCCCTGATGGAATGTTATATAAAAGTCTTTATTGTAGGCTTCCTAACAGACAAGAATAGTTATAGGCAAGAAACAAATAAAATGGCAGAAGTTAATGTTTTGACTAAATTCTTCTTCAGAACTGACTATGAAGTTAAGTTCAAGATAAAGCATTGTCTAAAACCACTAGCTTTTCCCATTTTGTTTTGGGTAAAATGACTTTCTTATGAGATTGCATGTGTAAAAAAGTTAGTACATAGCAAGGTTGTAATAAAGTTTGAATGAGTTTCTGCTTACCTCTTTACTGTATAGGCTTCTGCTCATCAGTAATGTGTCATAGTTATAAAGGATTTTTTTATTTGTGTTTTTAGTTTCACAATTATTTTCTTTAAGAAGAGTTTTATGCCAATGACAAACCTTCTATTTGCGATCCACAATGGCAATTCAAGGTCTTATGTGAGGTAAAGGAAGTTCATGAGATAACACATAGTAGGATGCAGTAAGAATTGTTCTTTTTAACTTCTGGCTATCAGTCTACATCTGGCCAGTGTAAAAGATTATGGTCCCCTAAGGTTGAATTGGTAAACATTTAATCTTTAAAATAATCCTCAGTTATATTGGATTGTTTCTTGCATCAAAATAGGATATGAGGACCTTAGAATGATTATGGTTCCTTTGACTCATCAGGACCAAAAAAGGCCTGAACTCAGAATTCAAATGAGCTACTTTATTTTGTATATGAATCTCCAGGATGACCTAAAATATACTTGGGGTTTGAAGGGAATTTGGGGGCATAATACCTGAAGGATTCCTTTGGGCTGGTATGTGCTGAAGGTCAAATAGCTGTTTGCTTAGTATTGGACTCAGCTAGAAAATGCTTAGATTTAATGTACTTGACAGAGACAGCCCTCTGTGTGTATAGGAAACCTCTGGACTCAGAAATCTTTTAGGAGGTACAGAGAAAGATAGCATTTGCTCTCTTTTATAAAATAGGAAAATAAAATGTTTTCCTGTACAAATGTCCTGATATTTACAGGAAACAAAATTTTATACAAGGCAGGTTTATATGGGATTCAGCATCTTGTTTTATAAGTCTGTATTACATTAAAAAAATAGTTAAATTCCAGTGCTTTTTTCTTTTTCTTTTTCTTTTCTCTTTTTTTCTTTTTAGAGAGATTTTCGTTATAGGCGCATGTGCTTGCCAGAGAGACAGGAAGTGAGAAATCACCCCGCATGGTGGATTGCCATGCCATAGTCCCTTTTCCTCCATTCTTCTCTAGGAATCTTGGGCACACATGCATATATGCCCAGCATGAGTTTTAAGCCTCTGGGTCTGAGCCTCAAACTGCAGACGACTACAGTGGGAGTCTAGTTGTGACGTAACCATTATGCTATCTGTTGGTCCCAAATTCCAGTACTGTAAATTCATACAAACAGTTAACTCTTCTAAAATATATTTAATTTTTATTTTATGTTGTTGAAATCTGATTTAAAAATCATATTTATTATATTTTAAAGAATTATTTTATTTAACTTTATTTATTTACCTATTTAAATTTGACCAGAGAGGTAAAGGGTGAGAGACTGAGGGCAAGAGCCAGAAAGTGAGACAGCAAGGCCACCAGGTCTGGGACTCAAACTGTGGTTGGCCATGTGGGAGTCCAGTGCTCTCAACCACCATACCACCTGCCAGCCCCCTAAGTAATGTATTTATGTTTGAATCAAATATGAAACCACAACCTGGAATGTTATTACTTTTTTTTTTAAGGAGTTCAGTGTTTATTTTAAACAAAAACATCCTAAGATTTATCTCATTGCTTCCTGTTGAAGATATCTGCATCAAAAACATTTTTGAAGATTATTAAGGAAGATTTAAAAGCAATGTAACTTCTTACCTGTTACAGTTTTAGGAATTTGCTTAAAAAATATGGGGACCAGCAGATGCCATAATGGTTATGTTGCTGGACTCCCACATAGTCAACTCTGGTTTGAGTCCTGACCAGGCGGCTTAAGGCTTACTCTGGGCACGTGTGCTTGTGTGCCCAAGATCTCAAGAGGAGAATGGAGGAGAAGGGATTGTGGTGTGGCCTTCCCCACTGTGGGGTGCTTTCTTGTGTTCTTCTTTGTCTCTCTCTTGTTTCTCTGTGAGCACACATGCCCTATAGCAAAAACCTCTCTCTCAAAAAAAAAAAAATATATGCATATATATGGAGGCCAGCTATGGTTGTATAGAAATAGTGTATCATTCTACAATGCTGGATCCATATGGAAAACCAGTTTGGTTCCTACTAATCTGTACATACTGAAGGCATTATGTGTGTGCCTGCAATCCTGGCTGACTAGGAATGCTGAGTGGAAAACTGCAGCATGAGATCTTGTTGAGAGTACATGTGTGTATCTTTCTCATGAAGAAATAAATACATAACCTTTTTTATTTCAAAATTTGTATTTTCTTATTTACACTGGATTGTCATACATCTTTATGGCATACAAGATGGGTTTTTCAAAGCATGCAGGCAGTGTGTGATAATCACATCAAAGATATTATCATATACATCATTTTCAACAAAGAACCTTACATTCTTGGGTCTGTTAAGTGCTTTTTTTTTTAAGCTACTCTCAATTGTCCCCTACCCCCCATATCTACCTCTCTCTCATACAGTCTTTGTTATTATTCTTGCCCTTACCGGTATTCACTCTTCAAATCTTCCAATTTTTGCCATGGAATGCAGATATTCAGTAAATATTGAGTGAGGATATACACTGTCTTCCATAGTCTGGCTTATTTCACTTAATATTAAATCTTCTATATTCATCTGCTTTGTATCAAATGACAGAATCTTGCTGTTATTTTTTTTTTAATTAATTTATTTAATTCCATTTGTTATTATTACTATTTTTCACTTGATCAGAGAGACACACAGAGAGAAAGGGAAAGTGAGAAGCCAAGCTGCCAGGTCCGGGACTCGAAATAATGTCGGCCATGTGGGAGTCCAGTGCCCCAGCCACCACACCACTTGCCGATCCCAAGTGTTCCTGTTCTTTATGACTGAGTACTATTCCATAATGTATATGTGCCACATCTTTTCTTTTTCTTTTTTTTCTTTTTTTGGAGTGGTTTTTGCTATAGGGCATGTGCGCTCGCCAGACAGAGACAGACAGAAAGACAGAAAGCAAGAAATCACCCCCCAGGGGGGATGGCCACGCTGCAATCCCTTGTCTTCCATTCTCCTCTCGGGATCTTGGGCACGCACGCACACGCGCCTGGTATGAGTTGGAAGCCACCGGGTCTGGGCCACAAACCGTGGTCGACTACATGGGAGTCCAGCGACATAGCCATTACGCTAACTGCTGGTCCCAGTACCACATGTTTTCAATTCACTTATTAATTTTGGGCACTTAAATTGAGTCTGAGTCTTAGCAGTTGTGAATAGTGCTGCAGTAAACGTGAATCTACAAGTGTCTTTCTAACTGTTTTCCTGTCTTTTGAGTAAATACTAAGGAGTCGGATTGCTGGGTCAAATGGTAATTCTATTTGTAAATTTTTGAGGAATTTTCATTTTGTTTTCCATATTCGCTGTACTAATTTACATTCCCACCAAAAGTGCTGGAAGGTTCCCTTTTAATTTCAGCCTTGTCAGCACTTTTCATTCTTTGTTTTTGTTTTGTTTTATTTTGTTTTCTTTTAATCATTCTTTGTTTTTTTGTTTTTTTTTTTGCTTTTTTTTTTTTGGTTGTGCTCATTCTGACTTGTATTAAGTGATATCTAATTGTCATTTTAATTTTAATTTCCCATATGAAAAGAGATATTGAACAATTTTTCTTTTTTTTGGCAATTTGTATGTGTTCCTTGAAGAGTTGTCTGTTCAGGTTGTTTGCCTATGTTAAAATTGGTTTATTCATTTAATGAGAAAGAACTGCTTGAGTTTTCTGTATATTCTGTTGATCAATCTTTTATCTGAAGTAGTTTGCAAATTTCCTCCCATTCTGAGGGTTGTCTCTTTATTGTTTCCTTTGCTGTGCAGAAGTTTTTTTTTAGCTTAATGTAATCCCACTTGTGTATTTTTAGAATTGTTGCCTGCATTTTGGGGATCTTATTTAGGAAATCTTTGCCTACTCCAATCTCTTCATGTGTTTCCCCTGTATTTTCCACAAGTAGTTTTATAGTTTGAGGCTTTACATTTAGATCTTTGACATTTTGAGTTGATTTTTGTTAATGGTGAAAGATGGGAGTATATTTTTATTTTTCTGCAGATGGATATCCACTTTTTTCAGCCCCATTAGCTGAAAAAACTTTCTTTTCTCCACTGGATTGTCTTGTGCTCTTTGTTAAAAATAAGTTTGCTGTATGTTTTGAGGTTTATTTTTGGATTCTCTATTTTTCTCCATTGGTGTACATGCCTGCTTTTGTACCAGAAGTATGCTATTTTGATTATCACAGTTTTGTAGTATATTTTGAAGTTGGGTACTGAGATGCCTCTACTTTATTCTTTTGCACAGTATTGACTTGTGATACTTGGTCTTTTATGATTCCTGACAAATTTTATGACTGGTTTTCCTATTTCTAGGAAGCACGTCACTGGTAATTCAATTTACATCAAATTTCTAAATCAGTTTGGGTAGAACTGACATTTTAATTATATTGCCTCTTCCAATCCAAGAACAAGAGATAGCTATCCATTTCTTTGTTAGACTATCCACTTTATTTTTTCAGTTTTTCATAGTTGTCCTTGTAGAGGTCATTCATTTCTTTGATTAGGTTTATTTCTAAGTATTTTGTATTGTAAGTATTTGTGTGTGTGTATGTGTGTGTATTTTGTAAATGGGATTTTTTTTATTCTGCCTCAGGCTGTTCATTGTTGGTGTCTAAAAGCACTATAGATTTTTATACATTGATTTAATATCCTGCCACTTTACTGAATTTATCATTTCTAGGAGGTTTGTGTGTATGTGTGTGTATATTGTTTTGGATTTTCTATGTATATAATTATGTTTTCTGCAAATATGGACAATTTCACTTTATCTTTTTCTATTTGAATATGTTTTATTTTACCCTGTTGTCAGGTTGTATTGGCCAGAACTTCCAGTAATATGTTGAAAAGGAATGGAGAAAGTGGACAACCTTGTCTTGTTCCAGTTTTTAATAGGAAAGCTTTAAGTTAGTTTCTCCCCATTCAGTACGGTGTTAGTTTTGGGTTTGTCATATATGGCTTTTATTGGATTGAGAAATGTACCTTCTCTACCTACTTGTTATGAGTCTTAATCATGAAGGAATTTTATTTTTTGCATCAGTTGATATGATTGTTTAAAATAATTTGGTTTTTATATTTCCTTCTGTTAATGTGATGTACTACACTTATTATTTTGTGTATGTTGAATCATCCTCATTGAGCTTAAGACCAGGTTGCCTCTGCTTCCCTGTTGTTCCTGGATGGGTGAGGGGCAAAATGGTGTCACCACACAAGAGGCAGCAGTTCCTACCTTCTATGTCAGGGACTGCAGGAACCAGATAGTGGTCCTTCAAGGCTGTAGCATTCCCTCTCTTTCACTGCAGCCTGGACTGGAGTACCTGTTGATGAGCTAAGGCCAGGCAGTATCTACTTCCTCCTTCTAGCTCTGCTATCTTGCTCTTTAGATCTAACAGACTTTCTTTTACATATTTGGGTGCCCCAATGTTGGGTGCCCCAATGTTGGGTGCATACTTATGTTTGTTATATCTTCTTTGTAAATGAATCCCTTTAATATATAGTGTCCTTTGTCCCTTTTTACAATTTTTATCTTGGTATCTATTTTGTCTGATATCAGTATTGTGACTCCAGTCTTTTTGTTTGGTTTCTATCTGCATGAATGACTTTGACCAGCATTTTACTTCTGATCTATGTATGTCTTTATCAATGAGGTGTGTTTCTTGTAAGCAGTATATAGGGCTTTCTTTTTTTAAATCCATTCAACCAATCTGTGTCTTTTAGTTGGAGAATTTAATCCACTAACATTTAATGTTATTATTGATAGGTGCAGAATTTTCCCTTGCCATTTTATTGGTTATTTTCTTAATTGTTTTGTGTTCTTTTATTTCAATTTTTCTCCCTTTCATGTTCCTCATGTAGTATTCTCTTAAGTATTTCTTGAAGAGCTGGTCTAGTGTTGGTAAACTTTTTCACTTTTTTTTTATCTGAGAGTAATTTTATTTCTTCTTCCCATTTGAAGGATAATCTTGCTGTGTATGTTATTCTTGGCTGAAAGCTTGTTTTTCTTTTAGAATTTTCAATGTGTTCTTATTCCTTCTTTGGCCTGTGTTATTTCTGTTGAGAGTCCTGAGGTTAATCTTATGGGCTATCCTTTGTACATAACTTGATGTTTCTCTCCTGCCATTTAAAACATTTTGTCTTTGTCTTTTGCCAGTTTGGCTGTAATATGCTTTATAGAGAATCTTCTTATGTTAAATCTATTTGGTGTCTTTTGTATTTCCTGGAGATAGATGTTTATATGTTTATCTAGATTTGGAAAACTTTTTTTAATAAAATACATTTTATATGTCTTTATCCATCTATTTGCCTTCCAGAATACCTATTATGTGGATATTCAGTTGCTTAATAGTGTCCAGAATTTCCCATAATTTTTAATGATTATTTCTTTCTTTTTCTTTTTTTTTTTTTTTTTTTTTTGGTGGCTTGGATTAAAAAGGGTTTTGTCTTGAAGGTCAGAAATTTTCTTCTGTATGCTCTAATTTGCTGTTAATGCCTTTGAGAGTGATTTTGATTTCTGGTATTGTATTGTTCATCTCCAGAAATTCTGTTTCATTCTTTTTTAGGGTTTCTATTTCGTTATGAGTTTCTTCCCATCAAATCATAAAATGACTTTCTTATATCCTAGAATTAAGCCTTTGGGCTGTGGAGGTGGTAGCAGCTGGCTCTCCTCTCAGGCAGTGACCATATTTCTTGTGACTTATATCTATTTCTTTGGTCCTGCAGCTGGGGGCTGAACCTGGGAGGCAGAGTCACATATGGGGTGCTGCAGCATCATGGGGCAGCTTGGTGACATGAGACTACTAAACTGAAAATAAAATAAAAAGAACTGCATCTAATGGTTTTGTACTGGAGTTACTATTAATAAAAATAATTTGTGTTCAGCCTGGTGCCACACTCAGTGGCAAATTTAACTATAATACTGGATGCTACATGGTCGACTGAGAACTCAGATTCCCAGATCAGCTTGAAAACAATGGGTGCATGTGTGTGTGCCCAAGAACCTGAGGAGCTTGGGAAGGGAATCATGGCATGACAAGAACCTACTGAGTGTGCTTTTTTCTCTCTCTTTCTCTCATGTGCATGCACATACTCTCTGTCATGAATAATAAATAAACTAAAAAATAATAATAATAATTTGGGACCAGCAGTTAGCGTAATGGCTATGTTGCTGGACTCTCATGTAGTTGACCACAGTTTGCGCCCTGGACCCGGTGACTTAAAACTCATGCCAGGCGCGTGTGCGTGCATGCCCAAGATCCTAAGAGGAGAATGGAGGAGAAGGGATTGCGGCATGGCCATCCCCCCTGGAGGGTGATTTCTCACGTTCTGTCTGTCTCTCTCTGTTAGACGAGCGCATGCGCCCTATAGCAAAAACGTCTCAAAAAATAATAATAATAATTTGAAGGGACCAGCAGATGGCATGGTGGTTAAGGAGCTGTACACCCCTGGACCTGGTGACTTTCTCTCTCTTTCTCTCTCTCTCTCTCATCAAATTAAAATAAATGAATGTATATATAAAATAATTCTTTAAAAATAATAATTTTAAGCCTGTAAAAAATGGGCAGAACTATAATAGTACTGGTGAATATTGAGTTTTAAAATTTTTGAAAGTTTCTTTGTTAGAAGAAAGATTAAAAGTCATTCAGACTATGGTTATCATTTTGTTTAATTATTTTGGGAAAAGGTATTTGGATGGACTGGTGAACTAGGACCTGGAATTTACTGGTTAATTCCTTCCACAACTGGCTGTAGGCTGAGGAAAGAAATGAAACCCATAACAGAAGAAGCTCAGCTTGTGTATAGAGATGAAACAGGGGAATTATTTCTTACAAAGGAATTTAGGTAAGTTCTGTTTATTAAGTTTAGAACTATAACATCCACTGGATATATATTAATAGCTTGTCGTTCTCCCTTTCATTTGGTCAGCTTCCACCCCAAACCTCAGATTCTAATTCAATAACTAAACTCTTGTGACAACATGGATGAACCTGGAGCACATTATGCTAAGTGAAATAAGCCAGGCACAGAATGACAAATACTACGTAATCTCACTTATACGGGGAGTCTGAAAAAGGAAACTCATTGACTCAGAGTAGAATGGTGGTTATCAAGAGCTACGAGTGGTTGGGATATTGGGAAGATGTTGAATAAAGAATATAAAATTTCATTTAGACAGGAGGAATAAATTCAGGAGATCTATTGTACATTTTGGTGATTGTAGTTAATAACGATGTATTATATATACTTGAAAGTTGTTGAGAGGGTAGATTTCAAATGTTGTCACCACAGGACAAGGTACGTATATGGGATAATATGTGTGTTTATTAATCTGATTTAGTCATTTAACAGTGTATGTGTCAAAAAAACATGTAGTACACCATAAATATAAAGAAAAAAAAAAGGCATACTTGCTAGGCACTCACAGGTCTACGATTGTCATTTATTTCTGGTTCCTACACATTTGGCAAGTCAGTGTTAATCACATATCTACCAACTTCTCCCTCAATAAACACTGCCTTTAGAAACAGATCCTGCTAATTGCTGTGTTGATTTAGATAACTGTCAAATATGAAATCCAAAACTTAGGTAGTTCTCATATTTTCCCTCACCATAGAAGTACACAGTAAAGTTTGGCTGCAGTTAGAAAGGAAAAAGAAAGTAGCTAAAAAAGGAAAAGAGAAGAAAGGAACTGATACTTCATTCATTGCATTCCTACTATGTTGAAATATCTTGGTGGCTTTACAAGCTTTTTGCCTCATGTGATCCTAGACTGAACCAAAACTGCATTTAGATATATCTTATAGTTAACAAAAATTGCTCAATGCCATGTTATTAATTCCTTTGAAAAATTATTCTCCTAGAAACCTTCTGTTACCTTAGAGGCAAATACATTTAGATTTTTATAATTTTAGGTCAACTTTATCAGATATATTTGAAGTAATTGATTTAGATGGAAATGGTCTTCTTAGTCTTGAAGAGTATAATTTTTTTGAATTGAGAACAAGTGGTGAGAAATGTGATGAAGATGCTTGGGCCGTCTGCAGAGGTAAGCACTTTTCTTTTTCTTAATGTATGAGAAATATTTATTTATTTATTCATTTATTTATCTCAGCCTTTAATCTCTGGGAAGTAAGAGGTGAAACTTTTCCTCTATGTATTATTACAGCATTTAAGACAGTTTAAGGGAGGTAGCATTGTTTTCATATCATAAAAAGTTAAAAAAAACTTATTTTACTTAAACTGATATTTGTATAATACTAAAACTATAGGAACTTATAAATGATTTAATTATACTTTCGTAATTTTAGCCTATACACTTTGGGGCTTAGAAGATAAACTTTGTCCTAGCTCTTGATACCACTGGGCTTGAAGTGGTTAAGAGCCACGAACTGTGACCAGAAGAGGGCAGCAAAGATCTAATGAGTGCTTTTTACTAAAAAATTAAGAGGTTTCCAGGAAGTTGCTTATACTTGTTAAGAAATTTTAAACTTTTTTGTATTTGAATTGAATTAAGAAAGTCCATCCATGGAGGCATTAAGGCCCAAAATGCCAAGGTAGATGAGGAAAATCACAAGAATGAAGCAAAGTCAGATGTCTCTTAGAAGGAGTCTGGGAAGAGAATAGGGCCTCATATTGAAGCCCAGGACTACAGGTTCAATGGGGAAAGCCAAAAAGCAATAGCCATGGTTGGCAGGTGGTGTGATGGTTAAGGCACTGGAGTCCCACATGTCCGATTGTAGTTCGAGTCTCAGACCTGGCAGCTTACTTTCTCACTTTCCCTCTTTCTCTCTCATTCTGTCCCTCTCTGGTCAAATAAAAGTAAAAATAAATAAATAAAGATAAATGAAATACTTTTTTTGGGGGAAAAAGCAATAGATGACATAACAAGAAGTCTGGGATATCAGAATGTAGTCAGGAGATATGAATTCACGTATGCTGTCTCTTGGATCTTCAAATGGTCTAAGTTTGCACAGTTAGTGAGCCTTGATACATCAGTTCATCCAAATAGCAAATAGGATAGAAATGTAATATTATTATGAAGGATTTTTTAGTATGTCTCTTTTTAATGAAAATTTAAATAATATAGTCAATTACAAGAGATGTACATAGATATGTTGCAGAAGGTGCATGTGTTTGCCCGAGAGCGAGAAAGAACTCCCCTCCCCTTTCAGAGAGATTTTTGCTATAGGAAATGTACACTTGATGGAGAGACAGAGTCAGGAAGCAAGAAATCATCCCCTACAATCCTTTCTCCATTCTCCTCTTGGGATTTTGGGCACGCATGCACATGCACCGGCATGAGTTTTAAGCTAGGTCTGGGACTCTAACTGCAATCAACTACATGGGAGTCCAGCAAAGTAACCGTTATGCCATCTGCTGGTCCTGAGAAAGAAGCCCTCATTGAGGTGTGTCCACACCTCCATTTCTGCATCCCATTAGGATTTGGGGACTCACATACATATACCTGGCATGTCTTTCTTTTCTTTTCTTTCTCTCTTTCTTTTATTTTTTTTTTATGTAGAGAGATTTTTGCTATAGGACATGTGTACTTACAGGAGAGACAGAGAGACAGAAAGTGAGAAATCGCTGCCCAGGGGAGATGGACACTTTACAATCCCTTTTCCTTCATTCTCCTCTTGGGATTTTGGGCATGCACATACATATGCCTGGTGTGAATTTTAAGCCACTGGGTTTGGGACTCAAACCACAGTCCACGACATAGGGGTCCAGCGACGTAACCATTATGCCATCTGCTGGTCCCCATCTGGCATGTTTTTCAAACCTTCTCGTCCAGGATGCAAACTGTGGTAGTCTATGTGGGATCCAGCTACACACAGAGCTTAACCTCTGTGCTATGGGGCTAGCTCCCAAAATATATATTGAGTCATAATATTAAACTTTGACTAATAATATTGATAATATATATTATATATAATATATAGATTATTACCCATAAGAACATGTAATCATCTTATAACTTTAGTGATATAATACTTTGATTCTCTATTTGTTGACTAGAGCACATTCTATAAGTGTGAATCATAATTAGGATTTTTATGTAGTTAACTTGTTGATAAATAAAATTCTATTTTAATAATTTAATTAAATTAGCAGTGTTGATAGCTAGCATTTTTTTTTTTTTTTGGTAGAGGTTTTTGCTACAGGGTGTGTGCACTCACCAGAAAGACAGAGAGAGACAGAGATATAGAAAGCGAGAAATCACCCCCACCAGGGGAGATGGCCACACCGCAATCCCTTCTCCTCCATTCTCCTCTTGGGATCTTGGGCACACATGCACACGCACCTGGCGTGAGTTTAAGCCGCCAGGTCCAGGACTCGAACTGGGGTCGACTACATGGGAGCCCAGCGACATAGCCATTATGCTAACTGCTGGTCCCAATAGCTAGCATTTTTTGAAAGCTTACCATATGCCAGGTGCTTATCTAAGTATTTCTATATATCAACTCTGTGAGGTAATACCATTATTATTCTCATTTTACAATAAGGCAATAGAATCAAAGAGGTTAAGTAACTTGACCAATGTTACATACAAATTTTCAGTTTTCAAACTCAGGAAATCAGGCTCCAGAATATTAAAAACTATCAAAAAGTGTCCAAGAATGATTGACTTAAAAGATGATTTTGGGGGAGGACCAGCTCTTAGTGCAGTGGTAATGCAATGCTCTACAGTGCTGGACTCACCACATGGGAAGGTCCTGGGCTCACCTGCAGAGGTTTGCCCATGTCAGCTGTGCATGCACGTGCCTGCTGTTCAGGTTGGCTGAGGCTTCAGGTCAGCCACGGTGTGAAAACCCTGTTGGGGTTACCTGTCTCTTTCTCTCTCTCTTTCCCAGTCTCTCACTCTCTGTTGTGGAAGAAATAAACAAACAGAAACAAAAAAACAATTTGGGAAGCCAGCAGGTAGCATGGTGGTTAGGGTGTTGGACACCCACATGGCCAACCATGGTTTGTGTTCTGAACCTGATTACTTGCTTTCTCACTTTCCCTCTCTCTCTCTCATGAGTACATGTGCCCTATAGCAAATTTTAAAAAAATGATAATAGTGAATAAAATCAAATAAATAATTCTTTAAAATATTTAGGGGTAATATTTCCCTCACCATTATTATTGGTTCATCAGGAAGGTCATGACATATTTTTCTGTGCAAAAATGCATTATGACTTTTTCAACTACTCAATAATAATTCTGCAAAGAAATGGGAGCATTTTTTGGCTCAGCCCTGTAGCTCAATGGTTAAGGGAACTGGATCTCACGTGGCTGACCGCAGTTCGAATCCTTACCCTAGCAGCTTGGAAAACATGCCAGGAACATGTGCTTGTGTGCCAAAATCCCGAAAGGATGGAGAAATGGAGACGGCATTACAGTATGACCGTGCTCCATTGGGGTGTGTTCTGTCCCTCTCTGTCTCTCTTTCTCTGTTTCTACATCTCTGTCTGGCAAGTGTATATGCCTTCTGGCAATTAAAAGAAATGGGAGCGTTTTAGTTTGTGAAATGCTTGTTTTTTTTTTTATATGTAATATTTAACTCATCCTTCCTCTCAAATAGTAAGAAAATACATTATTTGTCTGTAAGACTCTTTTATAGTTCTTTTAATTTAATTTTTTAAATTAATTAATTTATTAATTTTTACATTTTTCCACAATAACTTTACATATCAAAAAAAAAGTTCTGCTCATACTCCATAGTTCTTGACAGTTAATAACTTTCAAAATCTCAAAATACTGAATTTTAAAGATAATGTTCAAAATATTTCTTATAATTTTGTATAATTTTTTTGTGACTCTATAACAGCAGAAACAGTATGGCTTTAAATATTTTTGAGAAAATATTTACATGTTAGCTACTCAAATTGTTGAAAAGCAAATGCCCAGCACACTAGTCACACATAAACCTTCTCAATTCAGCCCTGCCTACCAAGTATTCTGTGATCAGTCTCTTTTTCTTCCTTCAAAGTCTTTTCAAGATAATCCTCTGTCTTTATTTTTAATTTGTTTGTTAATAGACTTTATTTAGGGGGACAGAAAAACGTAGTAGAAAATATAGAGACCTCCCATATATCCTTTACCACCCAAAGTTTGCTGTATTATTAACATCTTGCATTAGTACGGTACAATTGTTTAAATTGCTAAGCCAATATTGATACATTATTATTAATTAAATTTCATAGTTTATATTAGGGTTCATTCTTGTGTTGTACAGTTCTATGGGTTTTGACAAATAGAAACGTTATGTATCTACCATTGTCACGTTATATCCTGTAGTTACACTACCCTAAAAATCTCCTGTGCTCCATCTATTCATCTATCTACTTATCCTGCCAAACCCCTGGCAACCACTGACCTTTCCTCAGCAGTTTTGTCTCTTTCAGAGTATCTATAGCTTGATAACCCATTTTTCTTTATTGCTGAATAATGTTCCGTTGTATGAATGGACCACCGTTTATCTATTCACCTATTGAAGGACATTTTGGTGACTTCTAGTTTGGAGCAATTATATATATAGCTGCTGCAAACACTAACGTGCAGGGTTTTGTGCAGATGGAAGTTTTCAACTCATTTCAATTCAACAATTGCTGAATTGAATGAGACTTTTTAGCCTTGAAAGAGTTGCCAGACTACAAAGTGTCAGTACCATTTTGCATTTCATCATCAATGATTAAAAAATTCCTGC
>NW_006159690.1:2930180-2971899 GCF_000334495.1 Tupaia belangeri chinensis
TACCACATTCTCATCAGCATTTGGTATTCTCGGTTCTTTGGGTTTTAGTCACTCTAACAGATGTATAGGGTCTATCATTATTATTTTTGTTTTGTTTTGCTTTTTAAAGTTTTGGCCATAGGGCGTGTGCGCTCACCGGAGAGAAGCAGAGAGACAGTGAGAGGGAAAGTGAGAAATCACTCCTCTGGAGCATGGCCATGCTACAATCCCTTATCTTCCATTCTCCTCTTGGGATTGTGGGCACACATGCACATGTGCCAGGCGTGATTTTCAAACCATTGGGTCTGGAACTTGAATAGCAGTCAACCATGTAGGACTCTGTGGTGGCTTTACAAGCTTTTTGCCTCATGTGATCCTAGACTGAACCAAAACTGCATTTAGATATATCTTATAGTTAACAAAAATTGCTCAATGCCATGTTATTAATTCCTTTGAAAAATTATTCTCCTAGAAACCTTCTGTTACCTTAGAGGCAAATACATTTAGATTTTTATAATTTTAGGTCAACTTTATCAGATATATTTGAAGTAATTGATTTAGATGGAAATGGTCTTCTTAGTCTTGAAGAGTATAATTTTTTTGAATTGAGAACAAGTGGTGAGAAATGTGATGAAGATGCTTGGGCCGTCTGCAGAGGTAAGCACTTTTCTTTTTCTTAATGTATGAGAAATATTTATTTATTTATTCATTTATTTATCTCAGCCTTTAATCTCTGGGAAGTAAGAGGTGAAACTTTTCCTCTATGTATTATTACAGCATTTAAGACAGTTTAAGGGAGGTAGCATTGTTTTCATATCATAAAAAGTTAAAAGAAAACTTATTTTACTTAAACTGATATTTGTATAATACTAAAACTATAGGAACTTATAAATGATTTAATTATACTTTCGTAATTTTAGCCTATACACTTTGGGGCTTAGAAGATAAACTTTGTCCTAGCTCTTGATACCACTGGGCTTGAAGTGGTTAAGAGCCACGAACTGTGACCAGAAGAGGGCAGCAAAGATCTAATGAGTGCTTTTTACTAAAAAATTAAGAGGTTTCCAGGAAGTTGCTTATACTTGTTAAGAAATTTTAAACTTTTTTGTATTTGAATTGAATTAAGAAAGTCCATCCATGGAGGCATTAAGGCCCAAAATGCCAAGGTAGATGAGGAAAATCACAAGAATGAAGCAAAGTCAGATGTCTCTTAGAAGGAGTCTGGGAAGAGAATAGGGCCTCATATTGAAGCCCAGGACTACAGGTTCAATGGGGAAAGCCAAAAAGCAATAGCCATGGTTGGCAGGTGGTGTGATGGTTAAGGCACTGGAGTCCCACATGTCCGATTGTAGTTCGAGTCTCAGACCTGGCAGCTTACTTTCTCACTTTCCCTCTTTCTCTCTCATTCTGTCCCTCTCTGGTCAAATAAAAGTAAAAATAAATAAATAAAGATAAATGAAATACTTTTTTTGGGGGAAAAAGCAATAGATGACATAACAAGAAGTCTGGGATATCAGAATGTAGTCAGGAGATATGAATTCACGTATGCTGTCTCTTGGATCTTCAAATGGTCTAAGTTTGCACAGTTAGTGAGCCTTGATACATCAGTTCATCCAAATAGCAAATAGGATAGAAATGTAATATTATTATGAAGGATTTTTTAGTATGTCTCTTTTTAATGAAAATTTAAATAATATAGTCAATTACAAGAGATGTACATAGATATGTTGCAGAAGGTGCATGTGTTTGCCCGAGAGCGAGAAAGAACTCCCCTCCCCTTTCAGAGAGATTTTTGCTATAGGAAATGTACACTTGATGGAGAGACAGAGTCAGGAAGCAAGAAATCATCCCCTACAATCCTTTCTCCATTCTCCTCTTGGGATTTTGGGCACGCATGCACATGCACCCGGCATGAGTTTTAAGCTTAGGTCTGGGACTCTAACTGCAATCAACTACATGGGAGTCCAGCAAAGTAACCGTTATGCCATCTGCTGGTCCTGAGAAAGAAGCCCTCATTGAGGTGTGTCCACACCTCCATTTCTGCATCCCATTAGGATTTGGGGACTCACATACATATACCTGGCATGTCTTTCTTTTCTTTTCTTTCTCTCTTTCTTTTATTTTTTTTTTATGTAGAGAGATTTTTGCTATAGGACATGTGTACTTACAGGAGAGACAGAGAGACAGAAAGTGAGAAATCGCTGCCCAGGGGAGATGGACACTTTACAATCCCTTTTCCTTCATTCTCCTCTTGGGATTTTGGGCATGCACATACATATGCCTGGTGTGAATTTTAAGCCACTGGGTTTGGGACTCAAACCACAGTCCACGACATAGGGGTCCAGCGACGTAACCATTATGCCATCTGCTGGTCCCCATCTGGCATGTTTTTCAAACCTTCTCGTCCAGGATGCAAACTGTGGTAGTCTATGTGGGATCCAGCTACACACAGAGCTTAACCTCTGTGCTATGGGGCTAGCTCCCAAAATATATATTGAGTCATAATATTAAACTTTGACTAATAATATTGATAATATATATTATATATAATATATAGATTATTACCCATAAGAACATGTAATCATCTTATAACTTTAGTGATATAATACTTTGATTCTCTATTTGTTGACTAGAGCACATTCTATAAGTGTGAATCATAATTAGGATTTTTATGTAGTTAACTTGTTGATAAATAAAATTCTATTTTAATAATTTAATTAAATTAGCAGTGTTGATAGCTAGCATTTTTTTTTTTTTTTGGTAGAGGTTTTTGCTACAGGGTGTGTGCACTCACCAGAAAGACAGAGAGAGACAGAGATATAGAAAGCGAGAAATCACCCCCACCAGGGGAGATGGCCACACCGCAATCCCTTCTCCTCCATTCTCCTCTTGGGATCTTGGGCACACATGCACACGCACCTGGCGTGAGTTTAAGCCGCCAGGTCCAGGACTCGAACTGTGGTCGACTACATGGGAGCCCAGCGACATAGCCATTATGCTAACTGCTGGTCCCAATAGCTAGCATTTTTTGAAAGCTTACCATATGCCAGGTGCTTATCTAAGTATTTCTATATATCAACTCTGTGAGGTAATACCATTATTATTCTCATTTTACAATAAGGCAATAGAATCAAAGAGGTTAAGTAACTTGACCAATGTTACATACAAATTTTCAGTTTTCAAACTCAGGAAATCAGGCTCCAGAATATTAAAAACTATCAAAAAGTGTCCAAGAATGATTGACTTAAAAGATGATTTTGGGGGAGGACCAGCTCTTAGTGCAGTGGTAATGCAATGCTCTACAGTGCTGGACTCACCACATGGGAAGGTCCTGGGCTCACCTGCAGAGGTTTGCCCATGTCAGCTGTGCATGCACGTGCCTGCTGTTCAGGTTGGCTGAGGCTTCAGGTCAGCCACGGTGTGAAAACCCTGTTGGGGTTACCTGTCTCTTTCTCTCTCTCTTTCCCAGTCTCTCACTCTCTGTTGTGGAAGAAATAAACAAACAGAAACAAAAAAACAATTTGGGAAGCCAGCAGGTAGCATGGTGGTTAGGGTGTTGGACACCCACATGGCCAACCATGGTTTGTGTTCTGAACCTGATTACTTGCTTTCTCACTTTCCCTCTCTCTCTCTCATGAGTACATGTGCCCTATAGCAAATTTTAAAAAAATGATAATAGTGAATAAAATCAAATAAATAATTCTTTAAAATATTTAGGGGTAATATTTCCCTCACCATTATTATTGGTTCATCAGGAAGGTCATGACATATTTTTCTGTGCAAAAATGCATTATGACTTTTTCAACTACTCAATAATAATTCTGCAAAGAAATGGGAGCATTTTTTGGCTCAGCCCTGTAGCTCAATGGTTAAGGGAACTGGATCTCACGTGGCTGACCGCAGTTCGAATCCTTACCCTAGCAGCTTGGAAAACATGCCAGGAACATGTGCTTGTGTGCCAAAATCCCGAAAGGATGGAGAAATGGAGACGGCATTACAGTATGACCGTGCTCCATTGGGGTGTGTTCTGTCCCTCTCTGTCTCTCTTTCTCTGTTTCTACATCTCTGTCTGGCAAGTGTATATGCCTTCTGGCAATTAAAAGAAATGGGAGCGTTTTAGTTTGTGAAATGCTTGTTTTTTTTTTTATATGTAATATTTAACTCATCCTTCCTCTCAAATAGTAAGAAAATACATTATTTGTCTGTAAGACTCTTTTATAGTTCTTTTAATTTAATTTTTTAAATTAATTAATTTATTAATTTTTACATTTTTCCACAATAACTTTACATATCAAAAAAAAAGTTCTGCTCATACTCCATAGTTCTTGACAGTTAATAACTTTCAAAATCTCAAAATACTGAATTTTAAAGATAATGTTCAAAATATTTCTTATAATTTTGTATAATTTTTTTGTGACTCTATAACAGCAGAAACAGTATGGCTTTAAATATTTTTGAGAAAATATTTACATGTTAGCTACTCAAATTGTTGAAAAGCAAATGCCCAGCACACTAGTCACACATAAACCTTCTCAATTCAGCCCTGCCTACCAAGTATTCTGTGATCAGTCTCTTTTTCTTCCTTCAAAGTCTTTTCAAGATAATCCTCTGTCTTTATTTTTAATTTGTTTGTTAATAGACTTTATTTAGGGGGACAGAAAAACGTAGTAGAAAATATAGAGACCTCCCATATATCCTTTACCACCCAAAGTTTGCTGTATTATTAACATCTTGCATTAGTACGGTACAATTGTTTAAATTGCTAAGCCAATATTGATACATTATTATTAATTAAATTTCATAGTTTATATTAGGGTTCATTCTTGTGTTGTACAGTTCTATGGGTTTTGACAAATAGAAACGTTATGTATCTACCATTGTCACGTTATATCCTGTAGTTACACTACCCTAAAAATCTCCTGTGCTCCATCTATTCATCTATCTACTTATCCTGCCAAACCCCTGGCAACCACTGACCTTTCCTCAGCAGTTTTGTCTCTTTCAGAGTATCTATAGCTTGATAACCCATTTTTCTTTATTGCTGAATAATGTTCCGTTGTATGAATGGACCACCGTTTATCTATTCACCTATTGAAGGACATTTTGGTGACTTCTAGTTTGGAGCAATTATATATATAGCTGCTGCAAACACTAACGTGCAGGGTTTTGTGCAGATGGAAGTTTTCAACTCATTTCAATTCAACAATTGCTGAATTGAATGAGACTTTTTAGCCTTGAAAGAGTTGCCAGACTACAAAGTGTCAGTACCATTTTGCATTTCATCACATTCTCATCAGCATTTGGTATTCTCGGTTCTTTGGGTTTTAGTCACTCTAACAGATGTATAGGGTCTATCATTATTATTTTTGTTTTGTTTTGCTTTTTAAAGTTTTGGCCATAGGGCGTGTGCGCTCACCGGAGAGAAGCAGAGAGACAGTGAGAGGGAAAGTGAGAAATCACTCCTCTGGAGCATGGCCATGCTACAATCCCTTATCTTCCATTCTCCTCTTGGGATTGTGGGCACACATGCACATGTGCCAGGCGTGATTTTCAAACCATTGGGTCTGGAACTTGAATAGCAGTCAACCATGTAGGACTCTGGTGTTGTAACCACTACACCACCTGCTGGCCCCTCTCATTATTGTTTTAATTTGCAATTCCCTAATAACATATGCCATTAATCTCTTTTCATATGTTTATTTACCATCTGTGTATCATCTTTGGTGAGGTATCTGCTTAGATCATTTGCCCACTTTTTAATTGGGATGTTTGTTTTTTGTTGAGTTTTAAAAATTCTTTGTATATTTCTAATACAGTTATTTTAACACATGTGTATTTTGTTTATTCTACCAATCTATGGCTTGTCTTTTCATTTTCTTAACAATATCTTTCAAAGATTACAATTTTTAATTTTTTTTTTTTTTTAGAAATTTGCTAGAGGGCATATGCACTCACTAGAGAGACAGAGAGAAAGAAAATAAGAAAAGTGCCCCCTGTGAGGGATGACCTCATCACAATCCTTTTCTGCTCCATTTCTCCTTTCAAGATTTTGGGCTTGTACACACACATATGCTCAGCATGTTTTTTAAGTTACTGGGTCTGGGACTCAAACCACCCAGCTGGTCATGTGGGATCCAGGTGCCTTAACCACCATGCCACCAGCTAGTCTAAGTTTTTAATTTTAATGAAGTCCCACTTATCTTTTATTTTTTCCTAATAGATCATGATTTTGGTTTGTGTACTATTTTTTTTTTTTTTTTGGAGAGATTTTTGCTATAGGGCACGTGCGCTCGCCAGACAGACAGAGAGAGACAGAGAGACAGAAAGCGAGAAATCACCCCCCCAGGGGGGATGGTCACGCTGCAATCCCTTCTCCTCCATTCTCCTTTCGGGATCTTGGTCACGCATGCACACGCGCCCGGCGTGAGTTTTAAGCCACCTGGTCCGGGATGCAAACCGCGGTCGACTACGTGGGAGTCCAGCGACATAGCCATTACGCTAACTGCTGGTTCCCTGGTTTGTGTACTTTTGATGTATCCACAACTTCATCACTAAACTGAAAGCTGCCTAGATTTTTTTCTCTATATTTTCTTTAAAAAGTTTTATACTTTTATATTTTCATTTGAGTCTGTGACTCCTTTTGAATTAATTTTTGTGAAGGGTATAAGGTTTGTGACTAGGTTTACTTTTTTGTATGTAGCTATCCAATTGTTTGAGCACCATTTACTAACAAGATTATCCTGGGACCAGCAGGTGGCATAATGGCTATGTTGCTGGACTCCTGTGTAGTTGACTATGGTTTGAGTCCCAGACCTGGTGGCTTAAACTCATGCTGGGCACAGGTGCATGTGTGCCCAAGATCCCAAGAGGAGAATGGAGGAGAAGGGATTGCGGTGTGGCCATCCCCCCTGGGGGGTGATTTCTTGCTTTCTGTCTCTCTCTGTCTTTCTGGCAAGCTCACGCGCCTTATAACAAAAACCTCTAAAAAAAAAAAAAAAGATTATCCTTTTCCCATTAAATTGCATTTTTTCCTTTTTTCCTTTGTCAAATATTAGTTGAGGGCTAGTTCGCTGTAGTGGTTAAGGCAGATGAATGCCCCATGACAGACTGCATGGTTTGAGTCCTGGACCTAGTTGGTTGTAAAAACATACCCCAAATCCCAAAAGGAAGGAAAGAGAGAGGAGAAGGGATGCAGCATGGAAAGTGCTTCCTTACTCCCCCTCTCTTACTCTCTCTGTCTCTTTCTGGTGAGTACATACACACTGTGGCAAAATTTTCTTTAAAAATCAATTTAGTGTATTGTGTGGGTCTGTTTCTGGGCTCTCAATTCTGTTCTATTGACCTATTTGTCTATTCTCCTCCATTCTCCTCTTGGGATTTTGGGCACATATGCACATGCACCTGGTGTGATTTTCAAACCACCAGATCCAGGATTCGAACTGTGAAGTTTACCATGTGGGAGTCTAGCACCTTAACAATCATGCCATCTGCTGGCCCTTCTTATGCTATTTTTGAATTGCTTACAGGTTTATAAGGCCTCCTTTAAAATGAGTATTTGTGAATAATAACATATAATATACATTTTATTAAATGTACAGACTTTAAAATTATATGAGAAAGAATTTTTTTTAACAGAGAATTTTGATACAAAGAAAAATGAACTAACAAGACAAGGATTTATGGATCTGAATCTAATGGAAGCCAATGATCGAGAAGGAGATCCTCGTGACCTTTGGGTAACTCTGCATTCAATGGGATACAATAAAGCTCTGGAGTTGACAGAGGTAAAGCATTCTTTAAGTTTTGCAGTGGAATTAGCACATATTATATTTTACTCAATGAACATTTTTCCAACATGTGACTTTTGTGTTGAGCACTCAAATCCTTGAACTTCTGTATAGTGTATGCACGAATCCTGGGTGCAATAGCATATAGCATATACTGCTAATATATGCAAATTCCTACTCTTACATGAAATTTAGTTACTGCCAATATATATAAATCAATCAGAGATGAAAAAGTTCAAGCATATGACATGGAGGAAAAGTATATAATTAAAAAAAGCATACTTTATAATTAGAGATGGCTGTTTATTTATTGATTGATTTTTAAATAATTATTTTTAAATTTCATTTATTCATGCATTTATTTTAATTTGACCAGAGAGAGAGAGAGAGAGAGAAAGTGAGAAAGCAAGCCACCAGGTTCAGGACTTGAACCGTGGTCAGCCATGTGGGAATGTCTAGCGCCTTAACCACCACACCACTTGCTTGCTGGTCCTGGAGTTGGTGTTTATGTTATTAAAGTTAATTTATATTGGGAAAATGGTCTAACAGAATAAAGGTTTCCTTAAAATAAAGGAAATGTGTCCTTATGAGAACTTAGAATGCTGATCTTGTTGTAAAGGTACTTCCTAAAGGGTTGATATTTGTAAAACACTTGGCACAATGGCTGGCTCATACAAAGTATTGTGTATATATCAGCTGTCATCATTATTATTAACATGAAAGGTGTAGAAGCTGAGGAAGACTTGAAATAAACCAAGAGATAATAAAAAACAAAGCCCTTTTTTTTTTTTTTTCAGTTTTTGCTATATAGCCTATATGCTTGCCTGAGAGAGACCGAGAGAGAGAGAAAGTCAAGTGTCACCCCACCACCACCCTGGTGGGAGGCTACACCACAGTCCCTTCTCCTCTAGTTTCCTCTTGAGGTTTTGAGTGTGCATGCACATATGCCAAGCGTGATTTTCAGGCTACCAGGTCTGGGACTCAAACACCAGGCCATGTGTGGTACAGTGCCTTAATCTCCATGCCACCTGCTGGCACAGGCCTTACTTCCCAAATTCTATATTTATGTGTCAGGTTTAAAATGTAGAATTTAAAAGTTTTAGTTTCACACCATATGTTAGATAATGACATGTTTGTTTATACTCTCAAAATTAAAAGTAGTATCTGTCCTTTTCCATACATGAGTTGACTTAAGAGGGTAACATTAGCATTCACAAATTTGAAGTATTATCTGCATTGAGACTTTGGTTTAATTCCTATTTTTAAATCATTCAGTATCTCTCATAAACCTGTTTTCTCAGAGTTCTCTATGCATTTTTTGTCATATTTTAGAATTTGGAGGTGATAAATAGTTGTAACTTCATTTTAATTTTCAGAGGTTGTGTCGTGTGCCAGAGAGAGAGAGAGAAGGAGGGAGAGAAAGCATCTCCTAATGGGATGTGATTATGCTGCAATCCCTTCTCCTCCATTTCTTCATCCTGTTGAGATTGGGACATGCACCTGGAATGTTTTTCAAGCCATCTTCTGGGGATGTGACTCAAACCATATGGCTGGTCACATGGGGTCTGGCTCCCTTAACCACTAGACTGGCCTAGTAACTTTTTATATCCTACTTTAACCTTAACATTCATTTTGTTTAATTGCCAAAGGGTACATGCACTTGCCAGAGAGAGACAAAGAAACAGAGAAAGAAGCTATCCCCCACACCCCCAATGCATCATGGTCATGTCACAATCCCTTCTCCATTTCTCCATTCTGTGAGGATTTGGGGCATGCCGACACTGAACCATGGTTGACCATGTAGGGTGGGCTTTCCACACAGCACTTAACTGCTGTGCTATGGGGCTGGCCTTGAATTACACATTTTAACCAGAGTATAAATTTAGTATTTAATTCTGAATAATACCAATTCTGCTACATGTTTTCACTTAATCGAGAAATTAATTAAAAGCAGTTTAAGACTCTTTATAGCGTTTACTGATGTGATTTACTTCTAAAACCACAGACAAGAAGCATTTCTGAAATAACATTTTATTTATTGAATAAGTAATATATTTACATCATTTAAAATTTGAAAGGTAAAAAAAAAAAATAGAGAGAGTGGAAAGAGACAAAGGATGATGAGACCACAGTCAATAATTGAAATGAAAAAGACAAAGTTGAATTCATTGGTTACTGTAAAGGAGAGCTATACTGATCAGGCATAGTTTCTCCTTTCAGGGCAGAATGCTCATTTTATTTACTAAGACCTGAGAGTGGTATGGGTTTCAGATACGATCTGGCTTTTAGTGGCATCAGTGATTTGACAACATTTGGAGAAACATGGTTACTCACTCAGGTGAGAATGGTGAGTGGTTGTCACTTAACAGTGTATTTATTGATGTTTTTTTTTTTTTTTTAAGTTTTTGTTTGTTCGTTTCGTTTTTGTGCATGTGCTTGCTGGTGAGACAGAGAGAGAGGCAGCGAGAGGGAAAGTGAGAAATCACCCTCCTGAGAGAGGATGGCCATTGCACAATCCCTTCTCCTCAGTTCTCCTGTGGGAGTTTTGGGTGCACACACACATATACCTGGCATGATTTTCAAGCTGCCAGGTCCAAAACTTGAATCACAGTTGGCCATGTGGGAGTCCAGTACCTTAACCACCATGCCACCTGCTGGCCCCTGCATTTATTGATATAAATCCATCACTGGTCTCCTGACTTCCAAATGTGAGAAACTGATACTGGTTGCTTTGTAGAAGTATGTTCATTGAAATGGAGTTGTTTCTGATCAAACAGATTTAAAACCAGTTCTGATGGTTGTTTCTGATCAACTGAATAGGTTTAAAACTTGCTCTTATGGGTAATATCGCCATGAAACAGAATAACCATATTTTCCAAAGTTTGTGAGAAAGTTTTTATTCTGTTTCCCCTTTGGATTTTCATCCAGCTAACACTGTAGAAGAAACCATCAAAGATTGACTCAGACATTGTTGTTGATTCTCTTGGAAGTTTTATTTGTGGAGATCTGATTTCAATTTGTACGTTGATCATGGTTTCATCCTGGTTTTCTCTTTGAATCATATAAAATTATCTGTTTAGACAGTGACTATACAGAAGCTTTTTTTTTGTTTTTTTTTAGAAATTTTTGCTACAGGGCACATGTGCTCGTTGGAAAGACAGAGAGAGATAGAGAGGCAGAAAGCAAGAAATCTCCCCCTCTTGTGGGGATGGCCATGCCTCAATCCCTTCTTTAGTCTCCTCTCTGGATTTTGGGTACACACACACATGTGCCTGGCATGAGTCTTAAGCCACTGGGTCCTCGCTGGTTCCTCCTGTTCTGGTGCTTGAACTACAGTTAACAATGTGGGAGTCCAGTGCCTTAACCACTATGGCACATGCTGGCCCCCATACAAAAGCATTTTAAACCTCTGGGCAGCAGTTTAAAAAACCCTGAGACAAACATGGCTAGTCAGAAGTATTAGAAGAAGTGACCGGAAGGCATTCTAAAATCATTAGAGTTTCCAGCTGTGGCCAGGCAAACAAGTCTCAAGACTCCCTGAGTCTTCCTTCTTTAACCTCTTGTAATTACCTCTTATAATTAGTTGTAGATTGTTTTACTTATATCATTAATCAGGTACTGCCTGAAGTCCTAGCATTGGGGCAGACTCCTCTCAGGTTGGTCAAAAGAAAATCTAAGACTTTTAAATTATATAATTAATTAAACTGCTTGGGTTAATAAACATAAAGTGGTTTATTGTGACCCTGGGGCATAAGCTATCTTAATTACTATTTCAGCCAACATGAGGAATCATTTTCTTGGACGACCGCTTGGAGTGGTATAATTCCATTATCTTCAAGAGTCTTTTTCCAGAAGGGGTTTATACTTTTGGAGTACATGTGAAAATATACAACTCATTGAGGCTGTTGGGGAATAATACCTGTAGAATGGCTCAGTAGCTGTAGAGAATAACTAAAATTGATTCTGGGCTGGCATTAAATACTATGATTTCTACATAGGAGCTCCACAAGAGATGTAATTAATCACTCTTAGTGAAACTATAGGTATCTTGTCTCTAGGTGTTGTGACAAATAATGTTGTATGTCTGGTAGTTTGAGCACATTTTCCTTAAATTCTCAACATGGGCAAGTCATTCTTCATAATAAGAAGAACATAATAGGCCAAGTCAGAAGTATACAACCTTGGGAACCAGCAGTTAGCATAATGGCTATGTCGCTGGACTCCCACGTAGTTGACCGCGGTTCGCGTCCCGAACCTGGTGGCTTAAAACTCACGCCGGGCACGTGTGCATGCATGCCCAAGATCCCGAGAGGAGAATGGAGGAGAAGGGATTGCGGCGTGACCATCCCCCCGGGGGGTGATTTCTCACTTTCTGTCTCTCTCTGTCTGTCTGGCAAGTGCACGCACTCTATAGCGAAAAACCTCTCCCCCCCCCAAAAAAAAAAACCAAGTATACAACCTTAAATCACTAGAGGAAAGCTACAAATTCAAGAATCTGCAAAGAATGTAACTTATGGTAAAGTTTTATTCAAATGATCTTGGGAAGAAGTGTGTTACTTCATCTACTTGTTTAAAGGTTCTTGTGGTTAGTGCTTAATTCTGTGGACTATGCTTTAAGTTCTTTAAAGGCTCTCCCTTCCCAATTCTATTAATACCTTTTGCATTCTTCCTGTGGTTTGAGAATGGTAAAGACAAAAATATTTTTAAGTAAGAAGTAGAGCCTTATGTAATGCAAATTCATTAATAATTATTCCAATTAAATGTGCCCCTATTACATGATCAATAATTTGGAATGTCCTAGGTAGTCATGGTAATGTGGCCTTTCAACAGGGAAATGTTTTGACCCATCCTAAAAATGAATGTGTTATTTTAATCGAACGTATTCGTAAACTGTAGAGGAAGAGACAACTGTATGAAGTCAGTTTGGAAATGCTCTAGAGGTCTTTTAGAACATAGTCTCATGTTCCACTTTTACAGTTCTTCCAGGTTAATTTAGTTACGGATAAAGCATGGACTGACCACATCCTTCATTATTCTAGACAAGTTTCCTCCAGTGGTTAATGTTGTATTATAGACAGTTTATTTCTATTGGAAGGAGTTGTTTCATAGAGGATTTTATTTAGTGTCAGGTGGTCAGTCTGACTTTTTCCAGATCTTGTTCTCATGATTCTTACAATCTAACTGTTGGTTCTGATGTTTCTTTTCAGAATTTTGCAGGCCAGTTTTTGAGTTTCTATGATGGAGTGGTTGAACTTCTCCATGGATTTTTTTTAAAGTATTTTTAAAAGTATTTCTATAGTTTCTATCACATATTATATTAACTTCTATAGTTTTTTAAAATTTTTTTACTTTGAGTGCCTTCCTTTATGGTAGCAGTTATCTTAGGAGTGAAATAATGAATTGATTCACTTTTAAAGAGCTTCTGAGAAAGTGAAAATAAAAAATAACCTTTTTCTGTATTATTTTTTAAAGTCAATTACTCTAAAAGCATATTATTAGTTTATATATTTTACTTTTTATTTTGGTAATTTGATATGCCTCAGAGAGAGCCATGGTTTAATCATTTGAACAGTTTGGCTTCTGATAAAGATATAGCTCTTACAAAAGAGATTAGGCTACTTATAATATATCAAGCCTGATAGAGTTAACCTTTTTATGTTTTAACATAAGACCCATAAAAATAATATGAAGTCAGAGTTTGGTATTTCTGTTTTGGGCATGGATAGTTCTTGGTTTATAGGATCATAGTGTGGAGATTCTCCTCATTTGACAAGGGTTATAGAGTGGTATTGAGAATGTTACACTGGCAGATGGTAATTCAAGAAAGAAAAGTTAACAATTTATAATTAATTAACTGGTATAAAAATTTGAGGTGATTTCCATTAGCAATAGAGATTTATAAATGTGGTAACATTTGATTGAAAGAGTTTGTATAAAATCTAAGATGTTTTGACTGATTTAGTTGATACTTACAATTACGTGGAGGCAAGGAAGCTACTTGCCTATTAAAATAAGATATAGGCTTGCTTCATTTAGCAGTAAATCTTCCATGTTTCTTCACTTTCTATCAAATGCCAGAGTCTTTTTTTTTTTATGGCTGAGTTGTATTTTATAGTGTATATGTAAAGCACTTTTTCTAACCATTTGTCTGCTTGCAGACATTTGGATTGGTTACATGTCTTAGCAATTGATAAAACAGTAAACATGGATATGCAAGTGTTTTTTGGACTGAGTTTTCCTATCCTTCGGGTAGATACCCAGGAGTGGAATTGCTGGATCATATCATAGTCATATTTGTAGGTCTCTGAGGAATCTCCATATTGTTCTCCACTGTGACTGGACTAATTTACATTCCCATCAACAGTGTAAGAGAGTTCCCTTTTCACCACAGCTTCGGTACTCAATATATACTGACTGTTGGCACTCTATGGCAGAAACTGAATGATTGGAAGGTATAAAAGTATGGAGAGCAATGGTGATACTGGAGACAGTGTGGGAGGAGGGTGGAGAATGGGGGTAGTGAGAAGGAGGGAATCGAGGGGAAGAAGAAAGAACCAAAACATTTAAGGGACCCAAATAGAAAGAAATCTGATGATGTTTTTTATTTTATTTTATTTTATTTTGGAGAGGTTTTTGCTATAGGGCTTGTGCACTCACCAGAGAGACAGAGAGACAGAAAGCAAGAAATCACCCCTAGGGAAGGATGGCCACATGCAATCCCTTCTTCTCTATTCTCCTCTCAGGATCTTGGGCACACACGCACATGCGCCCAGCATGAGTTTAAGTCACCGGGTCTGGGACTTAAACAGTAGTTGACTACATGGGAGTCCAACGACATAGCCATTACTCCAACTGCTGGTTCCGAAATCTGATGATTTTAATGTATATGGTAATGTCTTTGACTGGACTGATATGTAGTGTACTGATGATGGGAAAATCCATTTGGTATCCTGCAATAATACCCAATGATCGAATGTAAAAAATAAATTAGAATAGGAACCAGCAGATGGCATAATGGTTATATCAGTGGGTTCCCAAGTAGTCAACCTTGGTTTGAGTCCTGAAATAGGTGGCTTAAAATTCATGTCAGGTGTGTGTGTGTGCATGTCCAAAAGAGAAGAATGGAGAAGAAGGGATTGCAGCATGGCCATCCCTTCTGGGGGGTGATTTCTCGCTTTCTGTTTCTCTGTCTCTGTGGTGAGTACATGCATCCTATAGCAAAAATTTATCTACATAAGCAAACAAATAAATAAATAAATTAGAATAAATAGAGAAAGAAAGAAAAGAACTAAAACCTACATTTTGCAAAGAACACAAAAAATTAAGGTATAGGCTATTACAGGCAATATTTCCTTGAACCGTGAATGCTATGTCCATGAGTTTATATACTTAGAGCATGATATAACATTTTCATGTTTGTAAAAATAAATAAATAAGGGGGTCGGCAGTTGGTGTGGTGGTTAAGGTGCTGAATGAACTCCCACATAGCCAACCATAGTTCAAGTCCTGAACCTGGCTGCTTCCTTTCACACTCTCCCTCTCTTTCTCTCTGGTCAAATTGAATAATAATAATAATAAATAAATATGTAATTCTTTTCTTTTCCTTTTTTCTTTTTTTCTATAGGGCACATGTCCTTACCAGAAAGACAGAGAGAGACAGAGAGACAGAAAGCGAGAAATCACCCCCCTGGGGGATGGCCATGCCACAGTCCCTTCCCCTCCATTATCCTTTCGGGATCTTGGGCATGCACACACACACGTGCTCGGCGTGAATCACTGGGTCCAGGACTTGAAACGCAGTAGACTACATGGGAGTCCAGCAGCATAGCCATTATGCCAACTGCTGGTCCCAATAAATATGTAATTCTTAAAAAATCAAAATAAAATAAATGTATGTGATAATCTATGAAGACTCGATCTGTAATCCTATGCGCCCTATTCTAATTTGGTCGAATGTATTTGTGGAAACTTTTGCCCATAGGGATTTGAGAACCTTTGCTATTTCTTTGATAATTTCTCAAATCATATATTACATAAGTCATGTAATGTCCATATGAGAAATAATTTGATCACATATAGTGTAGAAGTTGTAGTAAATCTTATCTGGAAGTAGAACCTTCCTATTAAACTGATAGATACTATATTACAAGGAATAACTGAGTTACAGGTTAGGATTTGGGAAAATATTTAGGATTGTTAGAAATCTCATTATTTGGTCTTAATAAACCAGTACAGTAGAGTTCATTTTAGTGAGGTCTCTATAACTTACTCTCAAATTGTCTTTTTTGTTTTTCTTTTCTCCAGAATCAGGCACAACCAGTCTTATTTACTCTATTTTTTCTTATTAAACTTTCTAATTCAAGTTTTTAAATTATTATAGATTATACATTCCTTATGTCAACCTGTAAAGGCAGATTCTCTGTCAAAAGAGCAACATAAGTTCTTTACTGCTTTATTGTTCTCATACATACAGCATTATCATTAACAATATCATTGTTGCTCTTTTATTGAATGTTGATATAAATAAAACTTATGCGTTTAATTTTCCCTTTTTCCTCACTTCTTCCTTTTTAAAATTATTTTATTTATTATTATTATCTATTGTAAAATTTGTTTTAGGGCATGTGTACCCACCAGAGAAAGAAAGAGAGGGAAAGTGAGAAAGCAAGCTGCCAACGACCAGCAGGTGGTGTGGTGGTTAAGGCGCTGGACACTCCCACATGGCTGACCAGGGTTTAAGTCCTGAATCTGATGACTTGCTTTCTCACTTCCTCTCTCTCTCACTCTCACCCTCTGTCTCTCTCTGGTCAAATTAAAAAATAAATGAATGAATAAATAAAATAAAATAAAATAAATAATTATTAAAAATTATTGAAAAAAAAAGAAAGAAAGAAAGCTGCCAGGTCCAGGACTTGAACCACGGTTAGTCATGTGGGAGTCCAGTGCCCTACTACCACGCCACCTGCTAGGCCCCCTTGTTTCTAAAAAGAATCTCATTGTATAAATTCCTTCGAGGATTGAGATCTGGGAAAATTTTACTTATATTTTAGATTTTATAAGCTACAAGGGATCTTTAAAAAGTTATGTGGGGGCTGACTTATGACTGGGTGGTGACCTGTGGTTTGAGTTCTACGCCTGGCAGCTTGGGAAAGCATGCTGTGATGGGTGAATGTGTGCCCAGATTAATGACAGATTGGAGAAGGCAGAGAAGTAGAGAAGGGGTTGTGGCATGACAGCCCCCCACCAGGAGGGGGATGACTTCTCTCTCTCTCTCTCTGGCTCACTCTGGTGAGCACACATGACCTCTAGGAAAGATTTTTAAAATAATAACAAGTTCATGGAAAATGCAAATTATGAAAGGACTACGCATAGATTTCATATATACTGTGGGCACCAAAATAAACCCATGCTTTATTTCTCTTAGAATTTTTTGAAGTATCTTCCTATGTAAAAATACTTTTTTGGGGGACCAGTAGGTGGCATGGAGGTTAAGGCAGCTAGATCCCACCCACATGGACAAGCAGTTTGAGTCCTGGATATGGTGGCTTGAAAATCATATGGGGTACATTTGCATGCATGCTCCAAATCCCAAAAGGAGAATAGAGAAGAAGGGATTGCAGCATCTAGGAGGTGATTTCTCCCTCTTTCTCTCCCTCTCTCTTTTTCCCCAATGAGTGTGCACATCCTATAGCAAACTAAAGGAAAAAAAAAAAAAAAAACCTTTTATTTTGACTAATAGGTAGCTGAGAACTAAATATCATGCTAAAACTTAAGTAGCCTCTCATAATCAAGGTTTCATTATCACAGTTGCCCCCCTCTGTATTACTTATATATTATTAATAATTTTACAATTAATAGCTTTCTAGTTTGTTGTATGCATTCTAAAATAATTAAATAGGATAAAGAGACTAAGTAAATAAAACATGAAGCCCATGAATAGAATAAAAAATAAAACTAAAGAGTGGCTTTTTTAGATGTGTAAGATTTTACTTTAAAAATTTCAGAAAACATGCTTTTTTTGTGGAGGGGAGAGGTTTTTGCTATAGGGTGCATGAGCTCACCAGAAAGATAGAAAGTGAGAAATCACCCCCCGGGGGCATGGCCACACCGCAATCCCTTCTCCTCCATTCTCCTCTTGGGATCTTGGGCATGCACGCACACGCGCACAGCGTGAGTTTAAGCCATGGGGTCCAGGATTCGAACCGCAGTCAACTACATGGAAGTCCAGTGACATAGCCATTACACCATCTGCTGGTCCCCAGAGAACATGCTTTTTAACCAGGCTTTTTAAAGATGTTTTACTTTCAGTGCATGCTTATTCATTTTTTAATTTTATTTTTACTTTATTTATTTATTTATTTATTTATTTATTTATTTATTTATTTATATTTAACCAGAGAGGGACAGAGAGAAAGAGAGAGAGAGAGAGAAGGAGAGGGAGAGAAAGTGAGAAAGCAAGCCATCAGGTCTGGGTCTTGAACTGCGGTCAGCCATGTATGAGTCAAACACCCTTAACCACCACGCCACCTGCTGGCCCCTTTCAGTGCATTTTTAAACTGATACTCTTTAGCTGAAATATCCAGACTTTTAAAAAAATGATAAAATATTATCAGAATCTATTTGATCCTGAAAAAAAATTACCTCAAAAAACTCATAGTCATTATTATAGCTGTTATAAATAATTTTTTAAAATTCTACATTGTGGAACATTTTTACAAACATTACCTTATTAGATATTTCCACAACTCTTTGGCAGAATACAGGTTATTTATTTCGGCTTTTTTAATGAAGAAACTAAGCCTGAGAAGTGGTGAGTGACAAAAATCAATCTTCTGCTTTTTAGCCTGCTGATTTTTTTATTCTATTAACTCTCTTCAAAAGGTAACATTCTTACTGCCAAAGATTGGAGTCATTAGCATATTTTAAAACAAAAATTTCTGTTGCTATTCTACTAAATCAACTTCAGACTTTATCTTTTATCCCTCCAGAAGGTAACCATCGATGTATGTGAATTTATTCACTTATTTAACAAAATATATTGAGTACCTACTTTGTGATAAATCTGTTAGAAAGAGGAACAATAAATATAATTTTAAAAAAAAGTCTGTTCTCATGGAATTTGTATTTCATGAAAGAGAATGATTAATTAAATGGAAAATTAGTAAAATCATGTCAATTTTGAAAGAAACAAGCTAGAGGCTGCCATCGAGAAATGGAGTAGGGGGCAAAGATGAGAGTGAGGGAAATTGGGACCAGAACAGTGCTCTCTGCAAGGTGTCACTCAAGCTTGAACCTGAAGAAGGACGAGGTACTCATGGGACAAATCTCTGAGTGGAGAGAACGCCACATACAAAGATGCTGACTGACAGTAGGGATAAGCTTCGTTTGCACTGGGCTGTGAACATCCGTGTAGGTGGAGCATAGAGAATGGGAGGCTGGACTGGATAGAGAGGCGAAGGCTATTGTGCGTAGTACATGGCTGGCTATGGTGAAGACTGAAGGTAGACCTGGGGAAAACTTAGTGCTAAATGCAGGAAACATTTTTTAGATCTCAGATTTTAAAAGTGTTTTTAAAGATTACACTTGAATTGTGAATTCATTTTTCTATATTAAATTCTTTTCAGTGTTTTATGTCCATTAAGTTTCAATTATACACGTCATAATTTCTTTAGATCCTTTTGATGAATTCCTTCTGTAGCTCTAAAGATAGGAAAGGAAGTGAAATAATATAGTATTAGTTAGCGTTGAACTAGAAGGAGGGATGGTATTATGGCTTTAAGGAGGCATATTGATTTTCTAGAGGTTATAGTTTTCTTTCCTTTTCTGTGAACATTATCATGTAAACACTCAAAAGGATATTATTCTTTGTTATTACTCAGTTCAGAACACTAACATTTTTTTCTAAAAGTACATCAGAAGGCCAAGTTAGGAAATGTAGTACATCTTCTTAAATCAAAAGTCTAAAACAAGATTTTCTTTTTCTTCCATATCAGGCATGTCCATTTGTCATCGATATCTATGCGGAAAAATGTAAGCCAAGAATTAAAGCTGTCCATATGGAGGCATGCAGTGGGCAACTTGAGAAGGCCATTTGTAAATCTGTCCTTAACAAGGGCGATGCCAAAGTAATGGATGGCTATGAAAATATAATTGTACACACTCATAATCGTGACACCTGGATAACGTCAGTTATTGAAAACAAGGTATCAGTTATGAGATGGTTCTCCTGGTTTCGCTACGAAGCTTACTAATACGTTACATCATCTTTATTACTCTATTTTTACATCGTCATAAATGTCCCATCACATTAATAATGTTTATAATCAAAAGTCATTATTTCTCTTCAGGTTTCCAACTCAAACTGGGCATGATCATTTTAATGTGACTTTTTCTTTAAAAGGCTTGAAATCATTGTTTTTTTCCTAAGGTATTATGAAAGTTAAATATTTGGAGATCAGTGAAGGTAGAGCAAAATCTGGATACAAAGTGTTTTATTTCATTTATTACTAAAAGGCTGCGTGTATACAGTTATTTCAAACAATAGACATTGTATTTTAAATAAATATTATAAGTAATAAATTTAGCCCAACTTTTCCAACTACTTTGCAATGAGAGAGTCTATAAATTGTCAACATTTTATGTAACTAAATGAACTCTGCTGTCCAGGACCTACTTTTATCAAGCTAACTTTTTTTAGCTTTGGCCATTTTCCCTGCTACTATGCATATTACAGGTCAAGAGGATACATGTGTAAATTCTTAAAGTCAGATATACCCATTTCTCAGAAATTATAAATTTTCATGAATGCTTGCACAAAATGGCTGGGTGCTTAGTGCTGTTGGCATATTTCTTTTAGTTTCTGGGCAAGACATTATTTTTATTCCTGCTATAAATTTCTTAAAGTACTTAAAGTATGGCTGAGTTTTGAGAGTTTTGAGTCAGTGTGATTACATATTATGTAACTAACATTTTTAGTCACAGTAGGGGCCACCAGACAGTGTAATACATGGTCTTTACTTCCACTGAGTTTATGAACTAGTTGGAAAGATAAAAATCAGTACTCTCAAATGAGATCAGAGAATAATTAAATGTTAAATAATATAGTACTATTTATGTGTATAATAGGAGTTTTATTCTGATTCTTTTGAGCTGTTAATCTGGACTATAGAAATCAGGAAAAGATGTGTGATGAGAGGGAAGGATACTGTGGTGTAGGATGTGAACATTGAAGAGTGACTTGGATTTAGATATGTAGACACAGCCTTTAGAAGCAGGGTAACAATGAAAGGAGAGACATGGGGGAGGGTCTCTACAGAGTACTGAACAAAGGGTGAGAATATCTTTTGCAGAGGAGGAATATTAGAATAACTTTGTTTGGAGGAATATTAGGAAAGTAAATAATCTAGATAGAATGTATCTAGGTAATATACCTTCCTTGAAAAACAAAACAGAATTTAGACTTGATCTTCAAATGTAGACAGTGATCTTCAAATGTACCATAGGACATTGGAGGGTTAGTCCTAAGATTCTGCATTTCTTTCTCTGCCCTCTGTTTTAAAGCTGAAAAAGTCTTCCTTGAAACCCAATCTGAGCTAATTGTGTTCATTTCCTCTTTCTGTAGATCCCTTTGAATACTTCTATTGTAAGACTTAGCAAAATATTTTGTAAATGTTATTTTATTTGTCCATCTCCCCTAGACAGTGAGCTGATTCATTGTAGTCAGGAATTGTGTATATATACATATACTATATATAATACACACACACATACACACACACACACACACACACACACACACACACATTTTTTGGAGAGATTTTTGAAATAGGGCATGTACCCTCACTAGAAAGACAGAGAGACAAAGACAGAAAGCAAGGAGTCACCCCACAATCCCTTTTCTACATTCTCCTTTTGGGATCTTGGGCATGCACACACACACACCCAGAGTGAGTTTTAACCTGCCTGAGCCCAGGACTTGAACTGAGTTTGAATACCTGGGAGTCCAGTGATATAACCATTACACCATCTGCTGGTCCCCAAGGGAATTGTATCTTTTATTTCATTGTCCCTAGGCCCTAAACTAGTGCCTGGCATAACACTTGATGCAAAATAAGTATAGGTTTATTGAATGAGTGAATGAGTAACACAATTAAAGGGATGTTTTAGGCATATTTGTTGAAAGGCAATATCAGATTGAATGGAGGGTAGAAAGATTAGAGATAAAATGAAAGAAATACAGACTACTGGTATGACAAGCCAAGGCTGAGATAGTGTCTAAAAGGCCTGGGAATGAAGATTAAAGGGGAAATCCAATTTGCATTTAGAAGAAAAAGTTTATATAATTGAGGGCAGGTTGGAAAGAGAATGAATTAAAGTCACAGACACAAAATTGAAAGAAAGAGCCAAGTTGTATGGATTTGTAGTGGTCTATATGATATTAAAATAGAATTTTAAGGCTTATTCTGGCATTGATATTTGTCTGTATTTTTAAAAGGACTAGCAACTTATGATATCTTTCTTATTTGTAGTCAGATAATAAAGTGATCATTCACATCAATAATGAACTAAGTAAAAACTGTGTAAACAACAGAGGACTCAACATATTTGCAGTAGAAGTGGCACCAAAATCTACCATGGTAATTCATTATTTTCTTTTTAAAATATTTTATTTAACTTTATTTATTATTATTATTCTCCAGTTTGATCAGACAGAGAGAGAGAAAGGGAAAGTGAGAAAGCAAGCTACCAGGTTCAGGACTTGAACTGTGGTTGTCATGGGGGAATCCAGTGCCTTTAACCATCACACTACCTGCTTGCCTCAGAAATACATTATTTTCTAATTAGAGCCTTTTAAAAGAAATTTTTGCTACTAACATTATGATAAACATATAGATATGAAATAAAGTGACAAATTATTTCAAGTATGATATGCATATCATTATTATTCTGTACTCAGAGACAGGAGACTTTGGTTCAAATCTAGTTCTGTTCCTGTTTGACTGAGTGACCATGGCAAGTTCACTTGACCTCTTTATCCCATTTATCCCACTGTAAATGCAAAATTAAGATAATATCCCTAGGGCCAGCAGGTGGCATGGTGGTTGAGGCACTGGACTCACATGTGGCCTATCACAGTTCGAGTCTTGGACCTATAGGCTTGCTTTCTCACTTTACTTCCCACCACTGTTCTTTATGCACATTCACACACACACCAACTAACAGCTACGATATGAGGGTAGGGTTCAGAGTGAACTGTCCTGTTAGACCTCAGATCATAGATTGCCAGTCCCTCCCAAGGACAAATACTATAGCATTTTATCTGCAAAGGGATATTTTTTACACAAGGCCTAGGAATATTGTTCTATTGAAAAACTATCCAAAAATAAAATTTGAGAAAAGAATAGTAAACGTTTTTCTATTTTCATATGCAGGTTTGTCAGCATGTGATGCCTCTGAATGAAAGACAAGAATGGATTTATTATTGTGTGTATTCCCTTATATCTTAAATAACTCTACTTGGAACTATGACAAAAAGAATTATTTCAGACTTAGTCTGTAATTTATTAATCAACTAAATGCTAATCAATTTATTGATGTATTTGAATAATTTGTTTCATTTATATGTATTTACATATTATGTTCATGCTATATACTTTATTATTACAATATAAATGATGTTTTTAATGTGTGGTCCTATTACTTTAGTGGAAATCTAAGCACAATTCACTTATGAATAGTAAGTCAAGATAAAATTACAGGTAAGTTTTGAAAATGTAATAGTCAATAAATTCTTCAAAATCCTGTACACTTTTGGTTTATCTTACTCATTTAAAAAATATGAAGATAGCCATTGAATTTTCTACTCAGAAAAATAAATAAAAATGTGGAGAGATCTGATTTTGTATCAAGAACCCAAAGTCTAATGACAATAGTAGTAGTATTTTGTCCTAACAGAAGTTTTTCTTTTTATGAATTTACTTGTAGATTGTTTTTAATTAAATGTGTTTTAAAATAATAGGAATTAAATCTATATAACACTTAAGCAATGTACAGGAAATGAAAATTTATAGTAAGAAATTCACAACTGTATGATAATATCCATAACAGAAAACTTGGCTAGCACACGTTAGCTTTTGAAATATGAATACCATTTTGGCAGTATATTATTTTTTCTACCCACTACATGTTAATACATAGTTTAAATATCATTTGAAAATTTGGCCCTTGATTTATGTATCTGTAAAATGGGTTGTTATAATCTAGAATTTTGAGTTCTTTAGATAGTGTGTCTTAAAAAGTGAAAAAATTTCATTAATTGCCAAATGCTTTGTGAATCCAATGAATGTGACCATACATTCTATTTCACAAGATGAGTTACAGGAAATAAATGATCTGGCTATGATAGTAAAAGCATATAATAAAGTTTTTATGTATGCCCCAAAATGTAAAAGGGCTCTTATAATAGGATGAAAAGTGACGTGAAGTGCTATCATTGGAAGCGGAGACTGAAGAGAAAGAATAATGAGCACATAAGCCTCACTGGCCCCACTGTCAGCACGTGCTCGCCAAGCCTTTGTCTGCCTTCCCATTACTCACTTATTAGAGGGAAAACAAACTAATGAAAACCATACCATCTGGTTTTTTTTTTTTTTTTTTTTCCTGGCATCTGGTTTTTTTTTTTTTTTTTTTCCTGGTAGAGGTTTTTGCCATATGACGCATGTGCTCACTGGAGAGAGACAGACAGACACAGTGAGAGAGAAAGTGAGAAATCACCCCCGGCGGGAATGGCCACACCACAATCTCTTCTCCTCCATTTTCCTCCAGAGATCTTGGGCATGCACACACGTGTGCATCATGAGTTTTAAGCCACTGAGTCTGGGACTTGAACCACGGTCAGCCACGTGGGAGTCCAACGACTTAGCCACTATGCCATATGCTGGCCCCAAACCACACTATTTTAATCATCTTCTTTTCCATTCATTTTCAGTTAGTCAGCGGGAAAGACAAAAGTATTTTGTTTCAAGTTAAACTTTCTTCCATGTAAATGAAAATCTGAAGATCAGCTATGTAATGAGTACAAACTAGGTTATATCTTTGGACCTTGAAGTAAATAACTTTTAAAGGATTTCTTAAGTACTGTGGTACTGAAATAGCCAGAAAGACTTCATTCTCGTCCTGAAATACTTCACTCCTATATTGGTAGTAACCTTCTTACTAAATATATTTAATTAACATTAGATAATTTTTTAAAATTTGAGATGTGCTTCCCCTTTTCAGAGTAGTTTTGCATACTGACCATGTTGTATTTTCATACTTAAAAGTAACTCTGTGTGATTTAATTTAAAAAGGCCAAGGACCCAGCTTACTAAGAAGACATCTTGATGCCCCAGGTTTCTCCCATGCTCTGGATTCCATCCTTTTCTGCCCATTCATTGTCCCCGTTGAAATCCTTATGAATGGGTTTTAGCTGCAAATATTCACTCAATATTGGCTTTCCCCCATTATTATTTATATATGTTCTAGAGTCTTTAAAAAGATCTCATTTCGTATCTCTATCATCTTTTTTCTGTCCTCTCCTTCACAGAGAAAGGACTCAACTTGTCCGCCTTTACTACTCCTACTTTCTTGACTCCCCCCCCCCCTTTTTTTTAAGAGGTTTTGTCCTTAGGGCGTGTGCTTGTGGAGGAGAGAGAGACAGAGACAGAGAAGTCAAAGGGAAAGTGAGAAATCACCCCTTAGGGAGGATGATCACGCTGCAGTCCCTTCTTCAATCTCTCCCAGGATCTTGGGCATGCATGCACACACATCAGGCATGATTTTTAAGCCACCGGGTCTAGGACTTGAACCGCTGTCAGCCATGTGGGAGTCCAGCAATGTAACCACTATGCCATCTTCTGGCCCAACTCCTTTTCATTCACTCCATTAACTCAATAAGCAGTGACTTCCTCCCAGGATATTAGTAACTTTCTTGTCATTAAATCTAGTCGATATTTTAAAGTCTTCTAATATTGGACACCATAGGTCTTTCTGGAATACCATACTATTCAGATTTTTCTTCTCACCTGTGACCGCTCATTCTCAGGTTTTTTTTCCACTCATCCTTTCTATAGTTTCTTCCAATTTCTGCATTCTCTTCACCTCAGCCCCTTTGCATGTAATGTTTCCTTCTTGCTTATAGAATGATTCTTCCTTCCCTCTTCTTCTTTCAGGTCTCAGTAAATACATTACCTTTCTCAAGAATTCTTTCCTGATTACTACTCCAACAAAAACGACTCTGGTGGTCCAAACACTTTGAATGTTCTCTCTATTGTACTCATCATACCATATTGGGGGTGCTGTTTATCACTCACCTTTAAAGAGGGTGAAAGCAGGGACAGTTATAACCACAGCATATGTCCTAGAAACTATAACAGATATGCAATAATATTGGTAGAATGATTGAATAAAATGAGTGGAAAGTTAATAAACTCAAGTGTAGTATGAACTTTTCCTAATTCTTTTTAAAATTATTTATAATAATTTTATTTATTATTATTCTTATTTTTAAATTTGCTTTAGGGCATGCATGTTCACCAGAGAGAGAGAGAAAGTGAGAAAGCAAGCCACCATGTCCAGGACTTGAACCATGGTCAACCATGTGTAATCTGGTACCTTAACCACTACACCATCTGTTGGTCCTGAACTTTTCCAGATTCTTAAGGATATTTACAAATTAGGACTGGAAGCATAAGCCCAGACAGTCTCATTACTATTCAGTTTTATTCATTCAGATTTTGTTTTTCAATTTGTTAATTAATGACAACAAAAAAATCGAAACAGATTTTCCACTGATTATCTAATACGTGGTTTAAAATTTGAAAGTAGGCTACATGATCAGCATTATTCCTTCCAGCTCTAAAATTATTCAATTCTGATATTTTAAAATCAGTTTAAATATTGAAGTATCAAATACTATCATGTCAGAAGCAATTCTTAAATTATTATGTTTAATAATTTTTTTGATTTCTTATTAGATATTGAAGTAGGGCTTTCTTTTCTTTGAAACCAGTGGCCCTTTTTTTTTTCAGATCTATTTTTGTATAGGTTAAATATGAAGCAGAAACTTAATATACCACACAAATCATACTTTGGCTACAACCCAGAAAAATGGAAATGTATTTCTGATTTTCACCACCAGAGGGTGAACATATTATTTTATTCATTACAGAGAGAGAGATTACTTTTCAGCACTGTGTGAAGTCCTTTATAACTTCTAAGACCGCTTTTGGCAAAAGGTATTGGACACTGCAGCTGCATGCATACTTAGGCACACATACCCATTCCTTTTAAAGAATATACAAGCATTATTTCCAACTTGTAAAGTGACTACTAACTCTTGTGCTCTTAGAAAGGCACTGAATTTCACTTTTTCATGAATCTGTAGGTATAAGGGCATGTAGAGATAGCCCTGGTAGCTTTATACAGTGTTATAAAGCCTATCTGTGCTACTCGGCCTGGCTTAATTTTGGGGTGGAAGACCGGAAGAACTACACAGTAATTTGAGGAAAAATAAGGCAATAGTGGAACTGATTAAGAGGAAGTAGGTGCAATTTATGTGAAGAGTATAGTAGACTGAGATACGGTATGAAGGATATCTCATCAGCATATATCTATGCATTAGTTTGCATTAGTTATTTTATTAAGAAGTGGTGGTCATGATCTCTGTCCCCAGAAAAAGAAAGAACTGAGGAAATGAGTTGTATGTTAGTCTGTTAGGGAATAATATTCTTAAATTAGTAAACACTGATCATTAAACTTTAAACTAGCGATGTGCGTATGGGAACAGAAGAGATGGGAAAAGCTTGCTTAATTTGGGGAAGGTAGGGGCAGAGGAGAATCTCTTGGAAGACTGATGGAATGAAGGAAGTATAGTTTGAAGTTAAGTAATGTTTTGATTTGGTTTTAGTCATGCAACATATTTTTAAGCTTAAATATTATAAAAGTGGGCCCTTTTTTTCGTTTTAGGCTTTTACCATAGGGCACATGTGCTGAACAGAGAGAGAAAAAGACAGAGAGAGGGAAAATGAGAAATCACTCCCAGGGCAGATGGCCACACCACAATACTCCATTCTCCTCTTGGGATTTTGTGCATGCACGCACACATGCCCAGCGTGATTTTCAAGCCGCCAGGTCTGGGATATGAACTGCGGCTGGCATGTGGGAGTCCAGCACCTTAATTACCACACCACTGGCTGGCACATTTTAATGATTATGAAAGTATAGGCTTTAAAATATTGAGAAGTACCACAGCAACGTGTTAGACTAAGTTTGATGGAGTAAGTTTGGACAAGTTGGAAAAATGACCTTTTGGAAGAAGAATCAAGAGGACCAGTTAGAACTTTGACTGACCTCGAAGGGAAGGAGGGACTTGAGAAGAGGGGAGAATATGGCAATTTCAGGTCTTTTCTCATGTTATTCACATTCCCTAGGATGTTCTATTCTCTGTCTACTAATATAAGCAGTAGGTCAGTTAATCATATATTTACTGAGTGCCTCGTATGTGCCCAACACTGCTTTAGTTACTGCTTAGACAGAGGTGAACCAGCCAGACCCCGTTCTTCTCCTCATTACACAGTCTATCAGAGAAGACAGATCGTGAACAAGTATTACAGGCTGTACCTCTAACATATATTTTTAAATGCCTCATTCTTCATGAAATCTTTGACCCGCTCTGCAACCCAGAAAAACCTGTTCCACTTCTTGAGTTTCTATTTTAAAACTAATACTTTTATTTCTATCAGGTTTTTATGTCAGATTTTTAAAAAATTATACAAATTTGGGTCTATTATTTTGACACACATGTAGATTCATCAAACCACCACACAATCAGGATACAGAACTGTTTCATCACCAAAAAACGCTGTCATGTCATCCCTTACAATCACATCCCAACCTATTCCTCTTCCCACCCCCAGTACACAAACATACACAACACCAAGCCACTGACAATCACTGATCTCTTCTTCATCACCTGCTGGCATTTTGATTGTTATCGTGTTAAATATATTGGTCATTTGGGAGAAAGGGAGTGGATTTTTTTTTTTTTTTACTCTGCCAATCCATAAATACAGTATACCTCTCCATTTATTCATATTCTGTTTATTCTTTGCCCCCCCCCCCCCTTTTTTTTAAGAGGTTTTGTCCTTAGGGCGTGTGCTTGTGGAGGAGAGAGAGACAGAGACAGAGAAGTCAAAGGGAAAGTGAGAAATCACCCCTTAGGGAGGATGATCACGCTGCAGTCCCTTCTTCAATCTCTCCCAGGATCTTGGGCATGCATGCACACACATCAGGCATGATTTTTAAGCCACCGGGTCTAGGACTTGAACCGCTGTCAGCCATGTGGGAGTCCAGCAATGTAACCACTATGCCATCTTCTGGCCCAACTCCTTTTCATTCACTCCATTAACTCAATAAGCAGTGACTTCCTCCCAGGATATTAGTAACTTTCTTGTCATTAAATCTAGTCGATATTTTAAAGTCTTCTAATATTGGACACCATAGGTCTTTCTGGAATACCATACTATTCAGATTTTTCTTCTCACCTGTGACCGCTCATTCTCAGGTTTTTTTTCCACTCATCCTTTCTATAGTTTCTTCCAATTTCTGCATTCTCTTCACCTCAGCCCCTTTGCATGTAATGTTTCCTTCTTGCTTATAGAATGATTCTTCCTTCCCTCTTCTTCTTTCAGGTCTCAGTAAATACATTACCTTTCTCAAGAATTCTTTCCTGATTACTACTCCAACAAAAACGACTCTGGTGATCCAAACACTTTGAATGTTCTCTCTATTGTACTCATCATACCATATTGGGGTTGCTGTTTATCACTCACCTTTAAAGAGGGTGAAAGCAGGGACAGTTATAACCACAGCATATGTCCTAGAAACTATAACAGATATGCAATAATATTGGTAGAATGATTGAATAAAATGAGTGGAAAGTTAATAAACTCAAGTGTAGTATGAACTTTTCCTAATTCTTTTTAAAATTATTTATAATAATTTTATTTATTATTATTCTTATTTTTAAATTTGCTTTAGGGCATGCATGTTCACCAGAGAGAGAGAGAAAGTGAGAAAGCAAGCCACCATGTCCAGGACTTGAACCATGGTCAACCATGTGTAATCTGGTACCTTAACCACTACACCATCTGTTGGTCCTGAACTTTTCCAGATTCTTAAGGATATTTACAAATTAGGACTGGAAGCATAAGCCCAGACAGTCTCATTACTATTCAGTTTTATTCATTCAGATTTTGTTTTTCAATTTGTTAATTAATGACAACAAAAAAATCGAAACAGATTTTCCACTGATTATCTAATACGTGGTTTAAAATTTGAAAGTAGGCTACATGATCAGCATTATTCCTTCCAGCTCTAAAATTATTCAGTTCTGATATTTTAAAATCAGTTTAAATATTGAAGTATCAAATACTATCATGTCAGAAGCAATTCTTAAATTATTATGTTTAATAATTTTTTTGATTTCTTATTAGATATTGAAGTAGGGCTTTCTTTTCTTTGAAACCAGTGGCCCTTTTTTTTTTCAGATCTATTTTTGTATAGGTTAAATATGAAGCAGAAACTTAATATACCACACAAATCATACTTTGGCTACAACCCAGAAAAATGGAAATGTATTTCTGATTTTCACCACCAGAGGGTGAACATATTATTTTATTCATTACAGAGAGAGAGATTACTTTTCAGCACTGTGTGAAGTCCTTTATAACTTCTAAGACCGCTTTTGGCAAAAGGTATTGGACACTGCAGCTGCATGCATACTTAGGCACACATACCCATTCCTTTTAAAGAATATACAAGCATTATTTCCAACTTGTAAAGTGACTACTAACTCTTGTGCTCTTAGAAAGGCACTGAATTTCACTTTTTCATGAATCTGTAGGTATAAGGGCATGTAGAGATAGCCCTGGTAGCTTTATACAGTGTTATAAAGCCTATCTGTGCTACTCGGCCTGGCTTAATTTTGGGGTGGAAGACCGGAAGAACTACACAGTAATTTGAGGAAAAATAAGGCAATAGTGGAACTGATTAAGAGGAAGTAGGTGCAATTTATGTGAAGAGTATAGTAGACTGAGATACGGTATGAAGGATATCTCATCAGCATATATCTATGCATTAGTTTGCATTAGTTATTTTATTAAGAAGTGGTGGTCATGATCTCTGTCCCCAGAAAAAGAAAGAACTGAGGAAATGAGTTGTATGTTAGTCTGTTAGGGAATAATATTCTTAAATTAGTAAACACTGATCATTAAACTTTAAACTAGCGATGTGCGTATGGGAACAGAAGAGATGGGAAAAGCTTGCTTAATTTGGGGAAGGTAGGGGCAGAGGAGAATCTCTTGGAAGACTGATGGAATGAAGGAAGTATAGTTTGAAGTTAAGTAATGTTTTGATTTGGTTTTAGTCATGCAACATATTTTTAAGCTTAAATATTATAAAAGTGGGCCCTTTTTTTCGTTTTAGGCTTTTACCATAGGGCACATGTGCTGAACAGAGAGAGAAAAAGACAGAGAGAGGGAAAATGAGAAATCACTCCCAGGGCAGATGGCCACACCACAATACTCCATTCTCCTCTTGGGATTTTGTGCATGCACGCACACATGCCCAGCGTGATTTTCAAGCCGCCAGGTCTGGGATATGAACTGCGGCTGGCATGTGGGAGTCCAGCACCTTAATTACCACACCACTGGCTGGCACATTTTAATGATTATGAAAGTATAGGCTTTAAAATATTGAGAAGTACCACAGCAACGTGTTAGACTAAGTTTGATGGAGTAAGTTTGGACAAGTTGGAAAAATGACCTTTTGGAAGAAGAATCAAGAGGACCAGTTAGAACTTTGACTGACCTCGAAGGGAAGGAGGGACTTGAGAAGAGGGGAGAATATGGCAATTTCAGGTCTTTTCTCATGTTATTCACATTCCCTAGGATGTTCTATTCTCTGTCTACTAATATAAGCAGTAGGTCAGTTAATCATATATTTACTGAGTGCCTCGTATGTGCCCAACACTGCTTTAGTTACTGCTTAGACAGAGGTGAACCAGCCAGACCCCGTTCTTCTCCTCATTACACAGTCTATCAGAGAAGACAGATCGTGAACAAGTATTACAGGCTGTACCTCTAACATATATTTTTAAATGCCTCATTCTTCATGAAATCTTTGACCCGCTCTGCAACCCAGAAAAACCTGTTCCACTTCTTGAGTTTCTATTTTAAAACTAATACTTTTATTTCTATCAGGTTTTTATGTCAGATTTTTAAAAAATTATACAAATTTGGGTCTATTATTTTGACACACATGTAGATTCATCAAACCACCACACAATCAGGATACAGAACTGTTTCATCACCAAAAAACGCTGTCATGTCATCCCTTACAATCACATCCCAACCTATTCCTCTTCCCACCCCCAGTACACAAACATACACAACACCAAGCCACTGACAATCACTGATCTCTTCTTCATCACCTGCTGGCATTTTGATTGTTATCGTGTTAAATATATTGGTCATTTGGGAGAAAGGGAGTGGATTTTTTTTTTTTTTTACTCTGCCAATCCATAAATACAGTATACCTCTCCATTTATTCATATTCTGTTTATTTAAGGTTTTTGCTGTAGGGTGCATGCACTCACTGGAGAGACGAAGAAAAGGAAAGTGAGAAGTCACCCTCCAGTGGTGATGACCATGTCACAATCTCTTCTCTTCCATTCTCCTCTTGGGAGCTTGGGCACACATGCACATGTGTCTGGTATGACCCTCAATCCACTGGGTCTGGGACTGGAACCATGGCCCAACACGTGGGAGTCCACTACCTTAACCATCACACCACCTGCTGGCCCCAGCTTTATTTCTTCAATCAGCATTTTGTAGTTTTTGGCATAATATCCTGTATATCCATTTATTTATGTTTTGATTAACATAATAATTGTACATAATTGTGGGATACAATATGATTATACAATACAAGAATACAGTGTGTAATGATTCATTTAGGATAATTAACATACCAATCATCTCAACGGTCTGTCATTACTTATGTCGAAAACTTTAAAATCCTCTCCTTTTATTACTTGATACATAACAAGTTGTTGCCTTTTATATTCTCTCCCACTGTATCTTATGCCACTATACGTTACTCTTCCATTCTCCCCCCATTTTTGTTTCTATTAATCAACATTCCTCTATTTCTCTATCACCACCATTATCCTTCTCCAGTGTCCCATGGTCATTCTTTATCCATCTACTTCTGTGAAGCCATTTTTTCAATTTTCATGTATGACAGACAGAGAATATGTGATATTTCTCTTTCTATACCTGGCTTATTTCATTTAACATAATGTCCTTCAATAGCGTCAAGTAATAGGATATTGTCCTTTATGATGGCTGAATTAGTACTCCATTGTATATATGCGATATATCTTTCATTATAATAGATTTATACCTAAATATTTTATTTCTATTATCTGTTTTAAATGGTATTTTTAAGATTCCAGTTTACGGGACGAGCAGTTAGTGTAATGGCTATGTCGCTGAACTCCCACACAGTCGACCGAGGTTCAAGTCCCAGACCTGGTGGCTTAAACTCATGCCGGGCACGTGTGCATGCGTGCCCAAGATCCCAAGAGGAGAAGGGATTGCGCCGTGGCCATCCCCCCTGGGGGGTGATTTCTCACTTTCCATCTCTCTATCTCTCTCTGTCTTTCTGACGAGCGCACGTGCCCTATAGCAAAAACCTCTCCAAAAAAAAAAAAAAAAGAAAAAAAAAAGATTCCAGTTTCCAGCTGTACATTGCTAATATATAAAAATGTGATTGAATTTTGTATGTTGGTCTTAGCCCAGACATCCTTGCTAGACTCACTTACTTGTCCTAGAAGGTTTTTGTTTGTTTTTATAGATCCAAAGTATTTTCTGCATAGTAAAGCCCATCATCTGCAAATAGGACAAGCTTCATTTCTTTCTTTCTTTCCTATTTATATCCCTTTTCTTTCTTTTTCTCTGGCCTTATTCCACTGGCTAAGAGTTTATTATGTCAGATAAGAATGGTCAGATCCACGTCAGTGCCGTAGTTAGCAGGTTCTTGGACTACAGTGCTGGAAGCCACATGACTGCCCATGAGTTCAGATCCCCAGCCTGGTCTACCTGAAACTTGCTGGGTGTGTGCACACATGCCCAAGATTCTGGAAAGCTGAGGGAATTGCAGCATGAGACCCTGTCAAGTAGTGGTTAAGACATGGGATCCCACATAGCCCACTCCCACAGTTCAAGCCCCAGACTTGTCAGCTTAAAAGTCATACCAGGTGCAAGTCTCAGGCCTGTCAGTTTAAAAATCATGCCAGGTGCATGTGTATGCATGTCCAAAATCTCTAGAGGAGAATGGAGGAGGCGGGATTGTGGCGTGCCTATCCCCCAGAGGGTAATTTTTTACTTTCATTCTCTCTGTCTCTCTCTGGTGAGCACATGTGCCCTGTAATAAAACTTTTTCTCTTTTCTCTCTTCCCTCTTCCTTTCTTGTACATGCACATACACTTATGAATTAAAAAAAAAAAACTTAAAAAAAATGCTGAGAGTGGATATCCTTATCTTGCTCACATTCTTAGGGGGAAAGCATATCCAGTCTTTTACCATTAATCCGACATTAGTTGTATATAGTTTAGTGGATGCCTTAACTAGGCTGGAGAAGCTCCCTTCTTTTCCTAGTTTGCTGAGGGTTATCAAAAAAGGATGGTGGCTTTCGTCAAATATTTTATTTCAATGTCAACTGATAGTCATGTGGTTTTTCTTCTTTAGTCTGTTAATATAGTTCACTACACTGATTTTCCAGTTTTGAACCAGCCTTGTATTTCCAGTATAAACTTAACTTGATTATGAGGTTATTTCATATATTGTGGATTCAATTTGCTAATAAATTGTTGAACTGTATATAAAAGATGTTGGTCTGTAGTTAGTTTTCTAGATCTGTAATGTCTTTTTCTTGTTTGGTTATCAGAATAATGCTGACTTTACAAAATGAGTTGGGACTATCCTTTTTTTTTTTTTTTTAGAAATTTTTTTATAGGGCACATGCACTCACCAAAAAGACAGAGAGAGACAGAGAGACAGAAAGCGAGAAATCACCCCTCGGGGGGATGGCCACACTGCAATCCCTTCTCCTCCATTCTCCTCTTGGGATCTTGGGCACGCACACACACACGCCCAGTGTGAGTTTAAGCCACCGGGTCCGGGCCTCAGACCCCAGTCGACTACATGGGAGTCCAGCGAAATAGGCATTATGCTAACTGCTGGTCCCAATTGGGACTATTCTTGTTCTGAAAAAAAAAAATTTGTAAAATGTTATTTCTTTTTTAAAATGTTTGCTTAGATTTCCCATTGAAATCATCTGGGTATGAAATATTTTGGAGGAAATTTTTAATACTAATTTGATTTCTTTAATGTTTGTATGATCATTCAGTTTCTCTATTTCAGCTTGGTAGAGTTTTGGAAGCTTATAGCTTCTGAAGAGTCCATTTTATCTAAGTTGTCAAATTTATGTGTATAGAGTTTTTTTTCCCCTTTGGTTGTTTAAGAGATCAGTAGTGATGGTCCCCCTTTCATTGCTGATATTAGTAAAACATGTCTTCTTTGTCAGTGTTGCTGGAGGTTTATCAATGTTAATGATCTTTTCAAAGAATTGACTTTTAGTTTTATTGATTTATCTCTATTGATTTCTTATCTTCAAGTTTATTCATTTCTGTTCTTTATTATTATTCCTATTTGCCTTGGGATTATTTTCTGGTTTTCATGGTTCTAGCTTCTGGTTTCAGAAGCTTAGATTAATGATTTGAGGCCTTTGAATTTATCTTAATAGTAGCATTAAAAATCAGTACCTTTTGAGACCAGTAGATGGCATAATGGTTACATCGCTGGACTCCCACATGACCAACTGTGGTTCAAGTCCCAGACCTAGTGGCTTGAAACGCATGCCCGGCACATGTGTGTGTGCCCAAAATCCCAAGAGGAGACGGAGAGGAGAATGGAGACGGGATTGCAGTGTGGCCATTCCCCCCCACCCCCCGGGGGCTGATATCTCACTTTCTGTCTCTCCAGCAAGTGAGTGCATGTGCCTTATAACAAAAAAAATCTGTTAAAAAAGTACTTTTTTGTAACTTATATTTCATATCGTATATCTTTAATTTGTATACATGTCTGGATTTCCCTATTTGAATTCTTTGAGTACAAAGATCTTACTTCAGATGACTTTTCGGGGACCTGAGGGTTTTGTACTGTGTGTTTAGTATTTGGTAGACGCTTGAATGGGAACAGATGGATGAAAGAAGGGTAAGAGAGTAAGTGAAGCAATGAATACAACCTGTTTCAAAGATGCTCTTGAAATTAAGAAAAATATATGACAGAAGCTAAAACAGTAGTAACAAGGGAATAAAGAGTAACAACTCTGTCTTGAGGAAGTTTCCAACATCAGCTCTCCACTACTGTAGCTGTGCTAGGCAGTGTTCGGAACCCCGAGGTGGCATACAAAACACTTGGTCACAGTGCAGTACGGCCATTTCTACAGAGCGAATGAACAGCGAACTCTGTTTCTTAGACAAACCTTAGTTATTCAGGTGATTTAAACAAAATAATAATTTGGAAATAATTAGCTCCGTCACTTCATTCCTTTCTTGTACTATACCGGATACACATTCCACTGTTGTTTATTCATTGGTGGAGCCTTAGAATAGCCTTTTCTTTATTATTCTGTCTCTTGCTGGCCACCTGTCAAATCATGCTTTCAAAGGTCTCCAAAGAACCAGGCTATCAGTTTCCTGGTTCATAGACTTCCATAACATTCAAGCATCTGTATTAGTTTCTATGGCCGCTGTGACCAATGACTGCAAATTCAGAGACTTAAAAGGACAAATTTGCTTTCTCACAGTTTGGATTTCAAAATCAGTATCGCTGGGCCCGAGTCAGTGATGACAGGACCATGCTCCCCTGAGAGGCTATAGAAGGGACTGCATTTCTGGCCTCTCCTAGCTTTTGGTGCCCGCTCAGCATCGTCTTGTGACCACGTCACTGAGAGCATTGCCTCGGAGGTCTGTTGCCTTCTCCTCTTTTGTAGTCGAATCTCCCCCTGCCTCTGTCCTAAGGCTACCTGTGATGGCATTTAGAGCCCACCTAGGTAATCTTCCTGTCTCGAGATGCTTGACAACCTGCAAAACAGCTGCAAAGTTATTTTTGCCACATAAAGTAGCATTCATAAGTCCTGGGGACTAGGACATGGGTATCTTTTGGGGATCATTATTTAACCTACCACAGCACCTAGCAAGGAATTGAGAACATTAATGAAATGGGATGACAGAGACATTTATTATCTCCTCGAAAATGTCTCTCACAATCTGTATTTTTAAAAATCTTATCTTTTTGCCATTTAAAATATTAATATTTGCATATCAAATATTCATATAAATTAATTCAGACTGATATCCTTTATAGAAGATTCCAAAAATGAGTTCTAAGGAAAAAAGTCCAATTTATCATATATCAATCCTTCTCATATATAGCCTCATAAATAACCACTTGACACTGAACCACGAGTTCAGAAACTATTATTATTTTGGCACAGAAACAAACTTAATTTCAGAATAAAAAGCTTCCAGATATCCATGAACTTTGATTCGAATAAAAGTTTGAAACACCTGAATAACTTACGGGTACAAATAGACAGTGACTGGTTTCCTCTTGCTTTCATGTGTGGGAACTATTTCAGCAAATTACAAATAGATCAGAATTCAATGTAATAAACAAAATCTGGAGACACAAAGAACCCATGACTTAGGTTTAATAAATGGACTAAAGCAACATTTGCAATATCGTTCAGCGTTAATTTGGGTTCATAGAGAATCATCAATTAGTTATTTGCCAGCCACAGGTAATTGAAAACTCTTGTAGGAGACTGTCCTTAACTGCCTTATTTCACTAGAGTTCTCTTAATAGAAAGACTGCCTTCCAGGCTTAGTAAAACTCAGGTAGGAGAAGGATTCGGGGACCATTCTAGTCCTGTATTAGAAACTACTGCAGTATTCTTCAACACTGTCAGTTGACACTAAGAGGAAGACGAGTGTGCACAAATGTATAATTGTGTTTTTTTTTTTAATTTTAGAATTCTTTTATTTAAATTTATTTATTTATTTAAGTGAGAGAGAGAGAGAGAGAGAGAGAGAGGAGAGGGGGAGAGAGAGAGAGAGAGACAGAGCGAGAGAGAGAGAAGGCAAGCTGTCAGGTCCAGGACTCAAACCGTGATCAGCCATGTGGGAGTCCACCACTCTTAACCAGCATGCCATCTGCCAGCCTCTGTTTGTTTTTAACAATAAATGCATGCTTTTTTTGTATGCCACAAAAATGATGTCATGACCACAGTTTTCCTTTACTTTAAATCTTTTAGGAGTAATACAATGAGGATGAACCTTGAAAATTTTGTGCCCAGTAAAATAAGCAAGGTGCAAACAGAAATATTATATGATTTCACTTATAGGAGAACGGAATAGTCGAATTCATACAGACGGACTAGTGGTTTCCAGAGGCAGGGGTGAGGGAGGAATGGAGAATTACTGTTTAATAGCTATAGAATTTCGGGTTGTGATGAAAACATTGTGGAGACAGGGAAAGTGAGAAATCTCCCCCCAGGAAAAATGGCCATGCCACAATACCTTCCCCTTTAGTCTCCTCTTGGGCTTTTGGGCACACACGAACATGTGCCTGGCATGTTTCAAGTTGTTGGGTCCAGGACTCGAACCATGGTCAGCCATGTGGGAATCCGGCACCTTAACCACCATGTCACCTGCTGGCACCCTACAAGTCAGGTTGTGAGTGTGGGTAGAACCTGTGAATGGGGTAAACTATCAGTCCCAGGAATGTGTTACGTTACATGGCAAAAGGGAGGTCACCCAGGTAGGTCTGATCTACTCACACAGTCTCTTTAGAAAGCAGAGTGTTTTCTGGCTGATGGCAGAAGAGGAAGTCAGAGATTTCAATCATGAAGAAGGAAACCATGTACTAGAGTGGATTCTTACCGACAGCCAGCCACGAAATAGGGACGTTGGTCCTACACCTGCAAGGAAGTGGATCCTGACGACAACCTGAATGAGCTGTATGAAAAATAAAAGCAGGCCAGCTGTGGTGGTGCAGTGTGAACACACATTCTGCGATGTTGAAGCCACATGGGAAAGGCCCCGGGGTTTCCCTGCATGCTGGATGTGAGCACACGCCTGTGATCCTGGCTGGCTGAGGCTGGCCATGGACTGTGGTATGAAGGTGTGGTCTGATAAAGGTGCCTGTCTGTGTGTTTCTTTCCTATGGAAGAAATTTTTAAGAAATGTCAAAAAAAAACAGATAAAAAGTTTATTATGCGTTCAAAAAACAGAACGGAGAGACTTGTAAGCAAAGGTGGTAAAGAGCCCAGCTCACAGCAGTTATAGTGCAGCTTATAAAGCATAAAGGAGGAAGTATGTTGACCTTCGTAGTTAGCTGGTACACATGCACGCTCTTTTTAGAAATGTTTATTTTTATTTATTTATTTTTACTATAGGGTGCATGTGCTTGCTGGAAAGAGTCAGAGAGAGAGAGAAAGAGAGAGAGAGAGAGGGAGAGGGAGGGAGAGAGAGAAGGAACCTGAGGAAGCACCCCTCCTTCCCTGGGGAGGAATGGCCACACCACAATCCCTTCTCCATCCTCCTTTCAGGATTTCATGCGTGTGTGTGTGTGTGTGTGCATGTGCGTGTGTGTGCACACACGTGCACACACACACACACACGTTTGGTGTGTTTTTCAAGTCACTGGGTCCAGGACTTGAACTGCACAGCCAGCCATGAGGGACCCAGCCACCTTGGCCACCATGTCACTGGCTGGTCCCCTTAATGTCCTTTTTTAAGGCAAAGCTGCTGAAGCTGATTTGACTATCACTGACTGACTTAATTTCATTGAATCATGCTGCCTACAGCTAGTGTTTCAGGGAAACAGAGATGACTTCAATTTTGGCTTCATGGCGATGGGTAGTTGAACTTGGGGTATCTAAAGTGTGGTTTCTATTTTTATTTTAACACTTGAGAGATTTTCCCAGAGCTTCCATCCAGATTAGAGCCTGGCTTGGCCAGTACCTTGATTGCAGGCTTGTTACGCCCAGCCAAACCCACCCAGACCTCTGACCTGTAGAACTGTCACACAATTGTCAGTGTTCTTTTCAGTCACTAAGTTTGTGGTAATTTGTTGCACAGCAGTAATACAAGGTAATCCAAGAGTATTACATAATGGCATGATTACCAGGACGCGAGGATCATGGGGCCTGTCTGCCACAGGAGCCAACATAACAGCTTCTCGTCCAGACCAGCAGAACTGCTCAGGTAACTCAGACTCATGAGCAACAGTAAGAGGCGGTTGTCTCAAGCCACTAGACTCAGACTGGTTTGTTGAGTAGTTAAAGCTAACTGTTACAACTTCTGAGTTGATAGAGCAATTCCTTTTAAATGAAAATCCCCATCCTATTTCTGAAGATAATAATAATGAAGAACATAGCCTCTGAATGCGAGCCTATCACTTTCTGTGTTATCAATTATTATACTTACTTACCAGCATTGTGGTGGGAACTCTATATTCACGATCTTATTTATTTATTTAATGTTACAGAATGGCTCCAGCCCTGCAGGGCACTTGCATCACCACTGCAGCATAGCAGCTAGGTTCTCAGTATCTAACTAAAACCATATAACCCTGAGGTAGTTATTTCTAAGATTCAGTGACTTTATGCTGTATTTTCATTTTATGGAGTTAAGTAATCTTGATTACGTTCACCTTTCCATCCTGAATTCTCTTGTCTATAAAATGGGCTTGATTATTACACTGATCTATAAACTGTGAGTGCTTTGTACATATTAGAAATCATGACCAGCCATGGATGGCTATTTGCCATGGAAACCTATCTGAAATCGTGACTGTATCAACACGGACTATATCTACATGATGTACACTGTATCTACATGAGCATCAACACCTGGTTTCATGCAGTCAGTTCAAATGGGCCTGTTTGCCTCCCTGCCCATCCAGACACACCAACTAATCACTAAAAGAAGCTCAAGATACCCTAATTCACAGGTTAATGGTAAGCTCTGGCTCTGGAACTGAAAAAGGGGAGCTAATATTTTTGAGGGCTCTATTTTAGGTGCCAGGCTGGATGATTTACATCAGCTGATTATGAATGAATTCCTTTGGACTGAGGCTGGAACACACATAATTAATTACGCAAGTTATCCCAGGTAATTTCTACTGTATACCCATTGTTGAGAATTACTGACATATAAATCCCTATTAATATAATCCCTAGAACTCTTCTAATTAGGTTTTATGTTCACTTTATAGTAAAGGAATGGATGTCCCCAGAGGTTAACTCACTTTCCAAGATCATACCCCTCAGAAAGCCAAGTTTTTCCCACTTCATCAAAAGGACGCATGTTCTGAGCGGAAGAGACAATCGCACTCACCACATCAAGAGAGAGATACTAAACCCAAAGGAAAGACTGACGGTTCCGACTTCATCATCAGATCACCTGGTGGACCCTGTTATCGGCCATGAACCCTGCTCAGCCACATCAGCCCTTGCCGACCTCTGCCCTGAACTGCTTCCACATGAACAACTGGCTATTTAGATGGTCCTACTCAAGCAGACCTTGTTTTTGCAGCTACATCAAGGACTCTGCACATTTCCTAGTTGTCACACCTGGTGACATGGCAGGCAAATAATGGCAAGAGCTCTAGTCTCAGAGCCAAACGGTCTGCCCCAGTCGGCCTCCTGCAAATACTTACCTGGGAGACCACCGTATGGCATTTCATTCTTTGGATTTCAGCTTTGTAAGCATAAAATAGGGA
>NW_006159690.1:2972165-2972941 GCF_000334495.1 Tupaia belangeri chinensis
AGATAAAACCCATCCTTTAGGAAGGCATGGAACCATCCCTTTTAATAGATCTCAGTTATTTGTAAACCCACTCTCACGATGTAAGCAAGGCGTGTTGCCGATTGGTAAACACCCAACACACGGAGGTTAAAAGTTGAACTAGATCTTTGGAGTTGATTTTTCCCCCCTGAACTCAAATGCCTTACATTTGGGGAGAGCATAAAAAGAATTATGTAAATATGAAATCTGGCACTTTTGTCCTTCAGAACAGGTTTCCAGAAACCTGTACACAGGTTATTTACACATGATACACTAGTCAACCCACAGGGCAATCACGCTCGCTGTAATTCCTTCCAACCTGCCTCCTGTCCTTGACCTGTGCGTGTCCTATGACCGATCCCTATCCCAAATTCTGCCTCCCTCCCCCATTTGGGGAGGGGTTGCAGGATTCCTTTTATACTGGATTGGTCTCTAGAGGGGAGGGTAAGTCAGAGAGGCTCCACCCATTTCACGGGCGGCCTGGTCATGGGCGCTCGCCTTTCCCCTCCTGGCCTGACCTGCAGGGAGGTGGGCTGGCAGCGGAGGGAGGGCCCTGTCCCCTGTCCCTTTAAGGAGGAGGGCCGAGCGCGTCCGAGACAGCCGGCATAGCCCCCACCCGCCCGTGCCCTCACCCCAGAGCAGCAGCCGCCCTCGGTTAGCAGTGTCCGCTCCGGCCCAGGCAGCAAGTTGCCACCATGGTGAAGATCGTGACGGTTAAGACACAGGCGTAACCGGGACAGGAGCCGGGCCCGAGCGGG
>NW_006159690.1:2973200-2981053 GCF_000334495.1 Tupaia belangeri chinensis
GGGAGCCGGCCTTGACCTTGAGAGGCCCGCCGGATCCCCCGCCTCTCGCCCCTCCTCCTCGCGAGGCTCCTGACATTTACAGGAACCTTTGCTGCCTCCCAAGATACGGTTACGGCGCACCGCGCCATCGCCCTAAGCAGGAAAGGTTAGGGAGCCGGCGGCTCGCTGGGAACCCCACGCAGCCCGCCCGGAGCCTGCTATTCTCGTCTGGGGGTGGCGCTGCCCGCTGGCTCCGAGCCCGGCGCTTTGGGGCAAGGGTTTCAGGAGCACCCACCCACCTGCGGTGCCAGGCCAGCGATCTGAGCCACGCCTTCCTCCCCAACCCATGCTTGGCCTTGGGACAGAGCCCCTGTCCTTGCGCGGCCTCCTTGTTGGGGCACAGGCTTTTGAAAACTCTAGTCTTTTCTTGAGATGCCTTGGATGTGTTCCACTGAGGGGCCTGGAGCTGAATTTCCATTAGAACAGACAACATGCCCAAGGGTACCCTTGTGTAAGCAGTGGTGGCAGGCCGGGAAATTGCTGCAACACCTCGGTTCTGCCCTCTGGCTAAGGAACGTTAACTGAATTATTGGGCAGGTCCACTCGGATTGGGGAAACTCTGAAATAGATTTTTCAATAAATCTGACATACGAAAATATGGATTTACAAAATTGATCAGTTGAGGCTGATTATTCACTCACTTCTATTAAAAAAATTTTTTTTGTAAGTAGTTCTAAGGAGTAAGTTTTTCTTTCTGTATTTAAATTAAGATTTGAGACCAGCACATGGCTTTGCTTAAGGCACTGGATCCCATGGCCGACTTGGGTTTGAGTCCCAGACCCAGCTACTTGAAAAACATGCCAGATGCGTGTGCCTGCCAACCCAAAGTCCCAGAGAAGAATGAAGGAGAGAGGATTGTGCATGGCCATACGCCTTCCCACCAAGGAGCATGGGGGGTGATCTCTCACTTTCCCTTTCCCTCTCTGTCTCTCTCCCAGGAGTGCATGTACCCTATGGCAAAAACTTAAAAAGAATAAAACAAAATACGGAACTCTCAAATGGGCAACTCATTCCTTTTACTAATATTTTTACTCATTTTCATAGTACTTTATTTTATCTTATTTATTTATTTATTCATTTTTGGAGAGGTTTTTGCTATAGGACCTGTGCGCTCGCCAGAAAGACAGAGAGAGACAGAGAGACAGAAAGTGAGAAATCACCCCCCAGGGGAGATGGCCATGCTGCAATCCCTTCTTCTCCATTCTCCTTGGGATCTTGGGCACACACATACACGCACCCAGTGTGAGTTTAAGCCACCGGGTCCAGGACTCGAACCGCGGGCGACTACATGGGAGTTCAGCGACATAGCCATTATGCTAACTGCTGGTCCCTTATCTTATTTTATTAACATATGGAGTGCTACTTTGCCAAACACTACTATAAGCGCTTCATTGGTGGTATCCCATAAAGTAGGTGTTGGTATGGGTATCTGCAAGGTCCCAATCCTTTAGGCCAGTTAAATAATTCACAAAAACTCTTGCAGCACCGAGAATCCAATGCAGATCTGCCACTACCAAGAACTTCAACAGTTTCTGAGAAGGAAGGGACCCTTGAATCTAAAAATCTCCAAAATCTAAACTGAACCCACCTGCCTCCCTGGGTCAAACACTGGTACACATCAGTGTGGGAAGATAATCTGGATTTGTTTTCTGTTGTGTTTTGAAATTAATGAACTCTTGAGCTCTCAGACAACCACAGATCTTCATGAAAGAACTAACAACGCAGTAGATCCCTCATCTCCGCCTTATCCCTGTGCTGAATTTGCATTTCATTCATGCATTCCATTGATCCTGAGCCGAGACCGTGTCCAGAGCTGTGTAGCGGGACCGTTTTCAGAGCTGTGTAGAACAGAAGGATGGTTCAGACACAAGACACGACCTTGGGGAGCTCACAGGATAGTGGGAGTTTTAGGGCTCCAAGTGGAAATGTGCCCATTTGGGAGTAATGTGGTGTGCAAAAAGAAAAAGATTAGTTAAGAATAAAGTGAAGTAAGAAATGTTCTTAAATTCAATCACCCTTTGGCTGCTGTGCCGCTGCTCTTTTAACCACCCTTCATAATAGTTCTCTGCATTCATCCTCGCTCATTCCCACCTCCCATTCACTCACCACCTCGCTGCAGTCTGGCTTCTGCCCCCTCCACCACTCTACTAAAACTGTTCTTGCCAGAGTTCCTAGGGCTTTCTGATTGCCAAATCTGTAGCACACTTTGCAGGCCTTATCTTGACCTTTCAGCTGCGTTCGACACTGCTGGCTTTGCACTCTTGAGTTTCTTACTCCTTGCTTTGATCACGCTTTCTGTTTCTGCTCTCTTTTTGAAAATTCCTTCATGAACTTGCCCAATTTACACGTTAGTGTCCCTAGGTTTCTGTCCTCAGCAGGCTGCTCTCTGATTTTATTCTCTCCATTCACCAGGAATTTTTTTTTTTTTTTGAGAGATTTTTGCTATTGGACACGTGCCCTTGCTGGAGAGACAGAAAGATACAGAGACAGAAAGTGAGAAATTACCCCCCAGGAGGATGGCCACTCCTCAAACCCTTCTCCTCCATTCTCCTCTGGGGATCTTAGGCGTGCACGCACACGCACATGCACCTGGCATGAGTTTTAAGCCACCGAATCTGGGACTCAAACCACAGTCTATTATGTGGGAATCCAGCCATGTAGCCATTATGCCATCTGCTGGTCCCCTCACCAAGGACTTAAATATGCTACTCCTTCTCTTCTGGGATGATTCGGTTCAGACAACACCGTCTAAAGCTTTCCCTGATCCTCTTCTTGCTGCTGTCCTCCACCTATTAAGGGCTCCTTTCCCTGCACACCTCCAGAGTAGATTAATCAAATCCAGTGAAATGATCTGTTTCCATGTCACAGTCCCCCACTAGAGAATAAGCTTCTTTTGCCTGTATCTGCAATACCTGGGACAATGTAGTAATCGATGAGTCCTTGTTCAGTTGTCCTGAGTTGTGAGCCACCTTGGTATGCCTGCACTTAAAGCCAGTAGAGAGTCGATGACAGCCACCTTGGTATGCCTGCACTTAAAGCCAGCAGAGAGTCGATGACCAATCAATGTATTCTCCTCAGACATTTATTATGTGCTTGCTGTGTGTCAGACATTGCGCTTGGGTTACAAAATATGCCTGGCCTCAGGGAAGACGGAGTGTAGAAGAGAGGCAGATGAGGGTAAGCAGATAGCACGATGTGTTGGGGTTATGCTGAAGGTACAGGTCTGTGCCAGTATTGAAGGAACCAGAGCATGGGGGTGCCATATATAGGAGAGGAAGAGGAAGTGAGGACAGCCTCATAGAGGAGTGGGAACTCAACTGAGACTTTTATTTATTTATTTTTTTTAAGAGAGATTTTTGCTATAGAGTGCATGCATTTGCTTGCAGGACAGAAAAAGAAACAGAGAGCAAGAAATAACTCCCTGGGGGAATGCCCTGCGTGAGATTTAAGCCACCAGGTCCGAGACGTGAACCGCGGTCGACTACGTGGGAGTCCAGCGACATAGCCATTACGCTAACTGCTGGTTCCCCTGGCGTGAGATTTTTAAGCTGCTGAGTCTAGGACTTGAACCATGCTCAACTATGTGGGAGTCCCGTGAATAACCATTATGCCATCTGTTGAGTTGGCATTCCCAGGGTGAATTTAGGAGGTGGGAAAATTATAGGCAGAATGAATAAAAAGTCAGGGGAGTTAGGGACTGTTCTCTTGGCCACATTATTTAATTTCTGATCCTTTTTCTTCCCTCATTTGTAAAAATTGGTAATGATAATACATACTCAAAGAATCTGTTGTGGAGACTTGATGAACCAACATATTTATTTAAATTTGCCAGAGGGACACAGAGAGGAAGAAGGAGAAAGCACTCCCCATGGAGAAGGGTCACACCGCAGTCCTTCATTTCTCCATCTTGTCAAGACTTTGGACATGCACACATGTGTACCCAGTGTAGTTTTCAAGCCACCGGGTCTGGAAGTTGAACTGTGCAGTGGAATCTGGCTTTCTCAACCACCAAATTAAGAGCTGGACCAAAGCAACATATTTGGTTTGTGACCCTCTGTGAGGCTGTCTCACATGAAAAGGTTCTGGCTTGCATCTAGAGACGTTTTTGAGTATGCTAGACACATGCCCATGCCCATGCCCATGATTTGGGGTTGGCTGTGGTTAGGGGTAGATTGTGGCATGAAGACCCTGTTCTATAATTCACTCATGGAATAAATACATAAATAAACATTAAAAATAAATAAGAAAGAAAGAAAGAAAGAAAGAAAGAAAGAAAGAAAGAAAGAAAGAAAGAACGAACGAACCTGGCAGTCCCTTCTCACCTGGAAACTGTTGGAATGACACCTGTGTTATCAGTATTCTACTGATATTAGGATACTATTAATAGGTTAATTGAAGTTGATGCAATTATTAGCCCCTGGATAGATATCAGCATTGTCTCTCACTTTCCTCTCACCCTTCAATATGGAGCGATTCCATGTCAGTCAGAACCCCGATGGACAGAACCTGATTGACACTGCTACTGAGCAGGCTCAGGCTACACGGGAGGCCCAGGTTTGATTCCTGGTCCACCCTAAAACCTGGGCATGGTGGCAAACACCTGTAATCCCAACAACTAGGGAGGCTGAGGAGAAGGAGCTCAACATAGCAAAAAGAAAGAAAGAAAGAAAGAACGAACGAACCTGGCAGTCCCTTCTCACCTGGAAACTGTTGGAATGACACCTGTGTTATCAGTATTCTACTGATATTAGGATACTATTAATAGGTTAATTGAAGTTGATGCAATTATTAGCCCCTGGATAGATATCAGCATTGTCTCTCACTTTCCTCTCACCCTTCAATATGGAGCGATTCCATGTCAGTCAGAACCCAGATGGACAGAACCTGATTGACACTGCTACTGAGCAGGCTCAGGCTACACGGGAGGCCCAGGTTTGATTCCTGGTCCACCCTAAAACCTGGGCATGGTGGCAAACACCTGTAATCCCAACGACTAGGGAGGCTGAGGAGGAGGCGCTCAACATAGCAAGACCCTGCCCCCAAACAAACCAACCAACCAATTGGGTGCAAGTGACAAAAACCTAACTCAGATGAATCCAAGCGAATATGGAATTTATTGGTCTGTGTTACTAAAAGGTCTAAGAAATGCCCAGGGCAGGCTCCTTATTCCAAACTGTTGATTTTCTCTAAAACTCACTTCTATGCCCAAGGATATGCAAAGGACCAGTATAGTATTAGGAGAGAGTTCAAACTCACAAGGAAATGAATGTTATGGATATCTTGAAGGATAATTTATCACCAACCTAAGCAAACTATTGCTAAAATAAATGCCTTCATAAGAATGGGTTATTTTGTTATGACTTGTTTATTACTTTGTGAAACTTGTGGATTCCTTCTCAAACTAATTTTTTTTTATTAAAAAAATTTTTATATACATTCAATCACATTGTTTAGCTTACAAAGTGAACATTTCAATATGTGAACATTTCTCCCCAGTCCAGTTGATCAAAATATCTTCAACTGATAACACCACACCTCCCCATCCCGTCAATGCTCTGCCTTCGTATCCCTCCTCCAAATGTTCAAACTCATTGTTTAATTTTTTTGCTTTGCTATGAGGCATGTGTACTCGCCAGAGAGCGAGAGAGATAAAGTGAGATAAAGTGAGAAACCAACTACCCCAGGGGGGATTGCCTTGCTGCAGTTGCTTATTTTTTCATTCTCTTGGGATCTGGGGCATGTATGCACACATGCCCAATGTGTTTTTCAAGCCAACAGGTCTGGAACTCAAACCACAAAGTCAACCATGTGGGATCCAGCCAACTTAATCTCTATACCACCTGCTGGCCCAATAATTTTAATTTTTTAAGTTAATTTTTAAAAAAGAATTACAAAGGAAATGAAAATTATATCAAAATAATTATAAAAATATTCAAAAAAACCCCCCGAATTGTGACATAACACAATGTGAGCTTCTTTATTGACGTATTAAATAGCGAGATCTAGTGAGGGTCTAATACTGCCTTACTTCAGAGTACTGATGCGTGTCAGTGATATTCTGAGATACCTGCAATGTCAATATTTTGAGATAACTATGAGGTGATATGATAATATCTGTGATTTCTTTTGATGGTAAAGTTCCAGGGAGTAGTAATACTAGCAGTAGGGTACTCATACCACTCTTCCATTTATAATGGAAGGAAATGTTAAATTTCAGTAGAGGTTAGTGAAAGTAAAGATTTTTTGTTTTTCCATTTATATTCGTAGGTCATTGAACTCTGCACGTGGACCTCTAATGGGGTGGGCCTTAGCTCCCTGAGTTAAGAACTTCTGCATTAAACAAATGATCCCCTCGTAGTGTCAGACGCCACCTGTACCAAAACAGGCCTCGTCTCTGTGACCCAGAGATGAAGGGCCTCCTGTTCTCAGACGGAACCAGTGGGGCTTTGAGAACTTCGTTTTAGGGTGGAGGAACTCCATTGTCTTCTTTTGGGATGAACCACTATTTTCTGAACTCCCATGAGGCCCTGCTGCAGACACAATGAAGGCATGTGTTTCTGGCTACAGTTCAAGACATGTACTGAGAAGGAATTGAAAGAACACTGAGCAGGAGGAGGACGTTCTGGGACTCTTAGGTAACTGCTGTTGGGTGGAGACACCTTGCTACCCTTACTTGAAACCTGATACCCTTGGGGCAGGGATGACTTGACAGAGAAACATCTTTTGGTCACTTTTCAATATACTGTATCTCCTATTTTTTTTTTGGAAAGGCCTAGCCATGGTTGCCTATTGGTAGATGCTCCTCCTTGGCAGAATAAGGCCACATACAGCCCAGGTTTGAATCAGCCCATCCCAAAAGCCAGGTGCAGTGACTATAGCTTTGTGAAACAGGGCCCAGTTACTCAGGGGACTGAGTCAGTTGGGATGTAACATAGTGAGACCCTGTCTCAAAAAAAAAAAAAAAGATTTTATATTATAATGGGCTTTTGAATGTTTGTTTTTCCTCCTAGTTTATGCTTTCTGATTTGGAACAGCATTGAATGGCAGGATGAATAAGATACTGTCCTTTCCCACCAGGAGTATACACTCTTTGGGGAGATAAGACACTAGAAATACAAATACATGCCAAGAACAGAATTAGAAAGACTGAGTTCAGAGAAAGTATTGAGATCAGAATGTTCTGGATTGGAGAAAGAAGAGGTGGAACTTGAATCGTGTCTTGGAGAGTGGTTGGTGTGCAAGTAGAAAAGGTTGGGCCACTTTCAGGAGAGGGAAACCGCAGGGAGAGATCAGGATGAGGGAATGAACAGGACTCATTTTTAGAGCCAGATGGTCACTAAACAATCTTGTTACATAAAATATTTAAATTCAATTATTTGGGAGCTTCTTTTCCTTAGTTTTACTAATATTCATTTTTTTTTTTATGAGATTTTCGCGATAGGGCGCATGCTCTCACCATACAGAGAGAGAAAGACATAGAGACAGAAAGCGAGAAATCACCCCCCAACGCCGCAATCCCTTCTCCGCTCGGGATCTTGGGCACACACGCACACGCACCTGGCGTGAGTTTTAAGCCATCGGGTCCAGGATGCGAACCGCGGTTGACTATGTGGGAGTCCAGCGACATAGCCATTATGCTAACTGCTGGTTCCCAGTTTTACTAATATTCTTGCTAAAAATTATTTGTCTTCCCCTTTTCTTTCTTTCATAATCAAATTTAACATCCAGGGAACATTAAAGACTAGAAAGAAAACTATCCTTCCTTTTCCAGATAAGCTGTGTGTGTGTGTGTGTGTGTGTGTGTGTGTGTGTGT
>NW_006159690.1:2981121-2983833 GCF_000334495.1 Tupaia belangeri chinensis
GAGTGATTCATTCAATGACTATTTATTGAGCATCTACTATGTGTTGTTCTAAGTACTGAGATATATTGGTGGAAAGAACAAAGTTCCTGCTTTCACACAGCTGTAGGGTGCTAGTTGAGGGAGACGGATGATAAATACATGTACCAGGTGAAGAGAAATACTCTGAAGCCAAACAAACCTGGTAAAAGGGGGGGGCATCACATGGTGGGCTGCTCTCAGTGGTGATTGGGAAGGGTCTCTGATAAACCACGGGAGCTGACCTGACGTAAAGGACTGCCCCACACAGATATCTGTCTGTGAAGAACATGAGGTGCAGCAGATGGTGTGATGGTTAAGGAACTGGATCCCACATGCCCGACTCCTTGGTTTGAGTCCCAGACCTGGAGACCTGAAAACACCATACATATGTGTGTGTGTGCACCCAAAATCCAGAGAGGAGAATGGAGGAGAAGGGATTGCAGTGTGGCCATCCTGCCTGGTGGGCGATTTCTCATGTTCCCTCTCTCTCTCTCTCTCTCTCTCTAGTTAGCGCATGTGTCCTATGACATAAAATCCACCCTCCCCCCCAAAAAAAGAATTCAGACAAAAGAAGAGTTAAATGTAAAGGATAAGTACACTTTCTCATTAAACACTGTAAAATGCTACAACTAAACAAATACAGTATTTTTTTTTAATTGCATAAAGATTCCCAATACACCAAGCAGTTTTACAGAGTATATTACTAATATTATTATAAGTTTATCTTAGAATAACAAAGTAATAATCATTATCATTGATCAAGTACTTAATAATCATTTTTTTTCTCTCTTCATAGGAAAAATAGGAAAACATTTTGTCTACTCCGTTGGGTTAAGTTCTTGGGGGCCTGCAAATTAAATTGCAAAAGACAGATTAACAACAAAAAGAAATCTTTATTCATGTAGGTGGAAGTCCACAAAAAAAAAATCTTTATTCATGTAGGTGGAAGTCCACAACCACTGTGACTGGAGGCAGTTAGAATTTGGTGCTTATATACCATCTTCACAGGGTAAGGAGGAGAGGTGGAAGGGCATTGGAAAACCTGACTTTCAGGAAAAATACATGGGCCCTTCAGAGAATAGCTGGGAACTGTGAGAGTTCTGTGACCTGTCTAGTGGTCGGAGTCAGCCTTCTCTGCTGTGCAACTCTTGGGGAGAGAATTTAAGACAATAGAGTTATTGAGGGATGACTTTAAGGCAGAGAAGGGAATTTAGTTAAAAGACTGTTGTGAAATGCCTTCGGTTCAAAAATCACTTTTGTGCCTCATTGGTGTGTTCTGAGCCCCCTCAGACTTTAGAGCTTTCAAAGAAGAATGATTCAAGGGAGCTACACTTAGAAAGGGCTGCAGGAAAATTTCAACAGAGCCATCCATTTTCCCCTTAATTCCTTTGAAGTTCATCCTGACATATCCAGTCATTTTGTTGACTTTGATTCTCACAGTGGGATCCACCTTTTCTTTTCTTTTCTTTCTTTCTTTCTTTTCTTTTTGTTCTTCAGATTTTTGCTAGAGCATGTGTTCAAATCATTCTCCATTCTCTTCTCAGGATCTTGGGCACTTCTGCACACATGCCCAGTGTGAGTTTTAAGTCACTGGATCTGGGACTTGAACTGCTGTCAACTATGTGAGAGTCCAGCGATGTAACCATTACACCATCGACTGGTCCCAGGACCCATCTTTTAAAAATGGCTATCAGGTTGGCCCATAGTCTAGTGGTTAAGGAAGATGACACATGGCCAACCATGGTAGGAGTCCCTGGGCCCAGTGCTTTAAAAACATGCTGAGCACATGTGCATGTGCCCCAAATTCCAAAGGGCTGGAGAAATGCTGGAGAAGTGATTGACCTGACCACACCCCACTGGAGAGTTCTCTCTTGCTCTGTCTGTCTCTCTCTGGCAAGCACACATGCTTTTATTACATTGTATATAATAAAATAAAATTGCATTTAATTGACTGTCAATTAAAAATATATATTTAAAAAAAATGGATACTGAGTGTGTTAAGCACTTGAGGGCTCACCAAGGACTTTACTATAGTTGGGAGAATTTGGAGAAGACTTTTCTCACCAAGTGTCCTCAAAGGTGGAAAAAAAATATCACAAATGGCAACCCTGGGGGGCTGTTTGGAAAGATAAGGATGTGCCTTGTTTTGAAATATACAGATGGATATAAGCTGTTTTTAATTTTTTTCTTTTTAGATTTTTTTTTCATCAAAAAATCTAAGGATTTTTCAGAGAGACATAGAAAGAGGGAAAATAAGAATCACCCTGAGGGAGGATGACCATGCTACAATCCCTTTTTCTCTATTCTCTTGGGATTTTAGGCATGCACACACATGTGCTCGTGTGATTTTCAAGTCGCCAGGTCTGGAACTTGAACTGCAGTTAGCCATGTGGGATCCAGAGTTTTAACCACCACACTATCTACTGGCCCTGTTTTTTTTTTTTTTTTTCTTCCCTTCCCTTCAGCTGTTGTAAGTCTTCCTTCTCCCAGTGACCACTTAGCTGAATCTAGGGGCATAAAGACAGCCCTGAATAAACACGTGGAGGCTGCTAGTCATACCAATAAAGATTTAATCATGAACCAGAAACACCTGGGACAATATGTTTTCAAATAGGAAAATTTTTCTTTCCTTTTTCCTTTCTGTAAGTACCTCAAGTATTTCTAAAAAGATCAAATGCAGTAGACAGGTGGTTC
>NW_006159690.1:2983860-2985575 GCF_000334495.1 Tupaia belangeri chinensis
CCAACCACTTGTAGAGTTGTAACTGGACTCCAGTCTTCTGATATTTCATCCGGTTGATCTTTTCCATAAATAAGTTTGAGGGGACTTCAGAAAGTTAATAGAAAAATGTAATTAAAGTATGAGTTAATTTTGGTACAAACATTTTTAAAAATCCATGCATAATTTTTTCTTAATAGTCAATTTCCATGAACTTCTGAAGATTCTGCACGTATCCCAAAGCAAGAAGTCATGGAGATTCTTACAATAACCTAGTTACAAGTTTGGAAAAACTGGGTTGGGCAATGTTAAATAGGACTTTCAGAGCTTTAATATAAAAATGAGTCTTGCGGGGGCTAGCAGATGGCATGGTGGTTAAGGTGCTAGACTCCCACAAGGCCAACTGTGGTTCAAGTCCTGGACCCAGTGGCCTGAAAATCATATTGGGCACATATGTGTGTGTGTGTGCACAAAATCCTAAGAGGAGACTGAAGGAAAAGGGATTGTGGTGTAGCTATCCTCCTTGGGTGATTTCTCACTTTCCCTCTCTCTCTCTCTCTCTCTGGCAAGCACATGCACCCTATGGCAAAAAAACCTAAAAAATAAAATAAAAATATAAGTGAGTCTTGTAAATTTGCAGGAGGACCCCAAACAAAACAGTTTTAGAAAATACCAGTTGACATCATGCTGGGTTGATATGACCATCTATATCGTAAGAGAATCTTCCCTGATTTAAATTTGTTTATTTTATTTTTTTTCTTTTTAAACTGTTGTTAATGGGATTCTGGGTGAGGAGTGAGGGTGTGTGTGTGGTGAAACCCTGTTTCCCTATAGATGTATACCACATGGTTTATTTTGGCAACTGATACATGAATTCATTTTGGCTGCTTTGAGTATGCTCGATTCAACTAAAAGACTGTTTTCCTCCCAGGTCATCATGTGGCTGGGTAATAGAGTAGGTGACTAAATCCATCTAACCACGTATTAATCACCGATCCTGTACCTCAATATCCTCACAAGCCCCTCTTGCTCAAGAGTGATTTAAAATGGCTACTGCATTGTGTCAGTCCAGTGGGCTTAATCACCATGGTGTACTAGCCAATTGGGAGCTAAACCAACCAGTGTGAGGATCATAAACCAGGGGGAATCTCAGAATGCGCTCATGAATTAAACCGTACTGCCCCCTGAGATGCCAGCCTGGGATAGGGGCAGAGGGTCAGGGCTGGCCGAGGGTGGTCTGGCCTGTGAAGGTTTTCTGCAGGTGAGTCTGTATTTCCCAGCACACTCCCAGTCCAAAGCAGTTCTATATAGTTCAATTCGTGCAAGATACATATCTGTGTGATGTGCCAACTCTGTCAGTTCCTACGGTTCGTTAGAGTTACACATACGAGAACCATCTCAGCCATGATTCAACACGTGACTTAGAGCATTGTGCCTTATGGCTTTCTATCTGGCATATATATATATATATATACATGTGTGTTTGTGTGTGTGTGTGTGAGTGTATATATATATATATATATATATATAGTGTGTGTGTGTGTGTGTGTATATATAGTGTGTGAGTAAATATATATAGCTATAGAGTGTGTACACTTACCAGAGACAGAGACAGAGAGAGAGAGAGAGAGAGAGATATTCTTGGCTTTCAGTAGCTTGAGGTCTGAGACTATTTTTAAACCCATTACACTTCTGCCTAACACAGTAGTTAGATATGGCAGGTGTTGTTGTGGCTATTT
>NW_006159690.1:2993366-2994243 GCF_000334495.1 Tupaia belangeri chinensis
TATATATATATATATATAGTGTGTGTGTGTGTGTGTGTATATATAGTGTGTGAGTAAATATATATAGCTATAGAGTGTGTACACTTACCAGAGACAGAGACAGAGAGAGAGAGAGAAAGTGAGAAATCACCCCTCTAAGGGGTATGGCTACACTGCAGTCTCTTCTCCTCTGGTCTCCTCTCTGGTGCACATACATGCAAGCCTGGCATGATTTTCAGGCTGCTGATCCAGGACTCAAACCATGCAGCCAACTATGTGGGATCCAGCACCTTAACCATCACATGCTATCTGGCTTGAAATCTCTTTCTCAGTAAGGCTTAGTTTTACCACTGTAGCCCAGTTCTGGCTGCTCTGGAAGATGACACTGGGAGATGCCACCGCAAGTAAATTTGATGTAGCTTTCATTTTAAGTCAAATAATTTATACAATTGTGGAGATTTAAGTGTTGTAACAGAAATTTATTTATTTATTTATTTATTTTTGGAGAGGCTTTGCTATAGGGTGCATGTGCTCTCCAGAAAGAGAGAGACAGAGAGACAGAAAGCGAGAAATTACCCCCCAGGGAGATGGCCATGCTGCAATCCCTTCTCCTCCATTCTCCTCTCGGGATCTTGGGCATGCATGCACACATGCCCAGCATGAGTTTAAGCCACCAGGTCCAGGATTCGAACCGTGGCCGACTACATGGTAGTCCAGTGACGTAGCAATTACTCCAACTGCTGATCCCTGTAACAGAAATTTAATACAACAGTGGATGAAACGAGATGAAGTTTTACTTTTCCTTTCTTTCTTTTTTTTTTTAAATGAGAGTTTGCCATAAGACACATATGCTCACTGGAGAGACAGAAAGAGAGAGAGAGAGAGAGAAAGAGAGAGA
>NW_006159690.1:2994282-3023497 GCF_000334495.1 Tupaia belangeri chinensis
TCTCCCAGGGGGGATGGCCACACCACAGTCCCTTCTCCTCCAGTCTCCTCTTGGGATTTTGGGCACAGATGCACATGTGCCCGGCATGAGTTCCAAGCTGTTGGGTCTGGGACTAGAACCACAGTTGACTACATGGGAATCCAGTGATGCAATCACTATGCCATTTGCTGGTGCCAAAATGAAGTTTTTCTACTCTCGTATCATAAATTAGCTTGGTGTAAGCAGGCGGAGACTGGTACAATAAAGCCATGGTATAGGGACCCTTCCTTCAATCTCAGTGTTCTGCCATCTTAAGGTGTCATGCTTGCCCACAGGGTGGCAGATAATCCCCACCACCACCACCACACCCATGTTTCAGCTGTGGGCACTGGAACAAGATGAGGCACAGTGATTTTTCCCTTTAAAATCTGGAAATTTAAAAAAAATTTTAAAATCACGCCTCACTCCTGTTCATTATCCATTGTTAGATCTATATTGCAGGTCACTTTACTTCCAAGAAGGGCTGGAAAATGTAGACTTTATGTCAAGATGCATGTGGCCAGCTAAAAGTGGGTGGTTCCATTCTCCAGAAAAAGGGAAGGCAAACTAGAACTCTCTGCCAGCCCACCTCTTTGGCCAGGTAGATAACAATGCTCTGTTCTTCCCACTCACAAAACACATCATCCCTCCCCAGGGGACTCAGCCCAAATTCCTTCTGATTACCCAGTCAGTACTTTATGTATGTGAGCTTGGGGTGATGCGTTGTTCTCTGTGTCAGGCCCTTGAGTGACTCCTTGTAATTCAACAGCTAATACATTTAAAGATAAGTTATCAGCACTGCCAACCCACTGATAACTGTATTTGTATATACAACTGTGTGACTTTGATTATTGGAAAAGTCTTGACGTATTTTTCTGTTTTTCTATGCAAAAATGTGTCATGACTTTTCTGATGGTCCAATATATATATATTTAGAAAGAGTGAGTTATATGGGGGAGTTAATAACTGCGTGCACGTATACATATATAGAGAGTTATTTCTTGTCAGGTATACTGAGCAGTCAGCAGCTGCCATTGTGCTCACAGTGTGCTGGCTGGGAATGCAGACTAGCAATGGAGTAGGGCCTTTGGGAGCCCCGGTTCTGCCCTCAGAGAGGACCTCTCTGTTTTGTGCTCACTTAGCAGTAGACATTGGACGGTAGGTCCTGAAAACCTTTTGGGGACTGCAGAACTTTTGCGATTTGCCTCTTGCTGATAAAGATTTGGGTGGGGTGTGGTAGGAAGCAGGGGCTGCTTTGCAGGCAAGGCTGTATGTAGTCTCTTTCACCTCACAAACTTAGCAGGCTTCTGGCCTATTTGGATTGGTTCCATTTGCTGGTAACCACAGTGAAAATTCTCTTGGGTAATTTTAAAGCCTGCAAAGGTGGACTTTTTTTTTTTTTTTTTTTGGAGAGGTTTTCGCTATAGGGCGCGTGCGCTCGCCAGACAGACAGAGACATAGAGACAGAAAGCGAGAAGTCGCCCCCCAGAGAGGATGGTCATGCTGCAATCCCTTCTCCTCCATTCTCCTCTCAGTATCTTGGGCACGCACACACACACGCCCGGCGTGAGTTCTAAGCCACCGGGTCCAGGACGCGAACCACGGTCGACTATGTGGGAGTCCAGCAACATAGCCATTACACCAACTGCTGGTTCCCAAAGGTGGACTTTTATGTGTTGGCCTCCATGCTCTGTCTCTTCTCTGATTTTTCTGATGGCTACCTTGAGAAAATGGGAAAAGACAGGCTAGGTAAGAAGGCATATCCTTACTATGATCTTCGCTGGTGGGATAGTTCCTGTTGTCTGACAGAGAACTTTGAATGGGTTTGAGACAGCCTTCTCCGCTAAGTATGCTGCTTAACATCTAGCTGCTCTGGCTTGGGCACACAAGTTGCTGTCCTCTCAACTCTGCAGTGCCACAAGTTAAGGGACTTGTGCAGCACTGTTTGCAGGTCACAGTAAAACAAACAAACAAAACAACAACCAAAAAACCACTTCCTTTATCAGAGCCATAATCGTTCCTTCTGCCTAGAGACTAACCATCCTTTGCCTGAACTCCTCTCTGTTGTGGCAAAAAGTAGCTAATAAACGCTCATGTTCTGAATTTACCTATTCAGTAGGAGAGCTACAGGTTTGGCTGGTCAGTGGTCTGACTACCAAGCTATCACAGGTAACAATTTTTTTGGTAAATTTTAAAAAGGTTTTATCTTTATTTATTTTATTCATGATAGAGTATGTGTGCATGCACACAAGAAAAAGGGAAAAAAATTCAGTGGAGTCTCATTAGACGGTGGTCCCCTCCCCCAATCCAATAGCTTGTTAGGATCTCGGGCATGCACAGGCACCTCTGGAATGGTTCCAGTTGGCCTGGCTGAGAATTGGAACTTGCAGCCAGCCATGTGGCTTCTAGCTCTGTAGTTCAGTACTCTGTTACCTCTGGCCCAGGGTACTACTTTGCGATGGCATAAAAAGCATGCCAATGCTACATGTTCTTGATTCTGTTTTGGTACAGAATACATTAGTTAAAATGTATGTTTGGGGTCCAGGTGGTGGCACAGTGGTAATATGACTGGACCCCCATGAGAAAGGTCCTCGGTTCGCATCCCCTGGGCTTACCTGAGCATGCAGGTCCATGATCTGGACTGACCGAGGTGGATCACAGTGTGAAGACTTTATTGGGGTTGCTTGTTTTTCTCTGGCTGGCTGTCTCTATCTCTGTCTCTCAGAGGAAGGAAGGCACACTTTTCTCAAAGATGCCACATTATTAATTTCACTCATATCCTATTGGCCAGAATGAAACTAAGACCACCTCTAGAAGCAAGGGAGGCTGAGAAATATCAACTTCATTCTAGGTGCCATGTGTCAAGCTCAACATTGGTGATTTGTCAAACTAAATGAAGGGGAGCATTGGTGTTGGGGAACGACCAAATGTTGACACTGTCTTAAACATTGCTTCCAAATTGGGTGAAAATCATCCAGGCATTTTAAGTGGAAGGATTACAAAGAGAAGATAACTTAAGTTTACATAGGTAACTAGAGTTTTGGAAGAGACCTTGACTGGCCATTAGTCTAACCACTGTCTTAGAAAGGAACCAAAGCACAAACGTTTGTAGGGGACTTTTTAAATTTTACTTTTTTTTAAGAATTACTTTTTTAACTTTATTTATTTATTTATTATTTTAATTTGCCCAGAGAGAGTCAGAGTGAGTGAAAGAGAGAGAGAGAGAGAGAGAGAGAGAGAGAGAGAGAGAGAGAGAGAGAGAGAGAGAGAGAGAGAGAGAGAGAGAGCAAGCCGCCAAGTCCAGGACTCAAGACTCAAACTGTGGTCAGCCATATGGGAGGCCCAGTGTCTTTTATCATGCTACCTTCTGTCCCCAGGGCCTTTTTTGTTTTTCATTATTAAGGAAAAATTTTTTTAGAGAGGGTCTTGTTATTATAATATTCCTGCCTCAACCTCCTTGAGTTTTGGGGATTCACCACCAAGCCCAGCCTTTAGGTTAGACCATGAATTGGACCTGGGCCTCCCAAGTGGTCTTAGCCTACAGAGCATAATGTCTTAGCAGCACTTAGCACCATGTCTGGGCCATGGGGACTTTTAAAGTAAACCTCTTTATTATGATTTAATTCACATTCCATGCACTTCACCCATTTAAAGTGTACAATTCCATATTTTCAGCATATTCACAGAATTGTGTCTCCATCACCAAATCTAATTTTGGAATGTTTCTGTGACCCTAGAAGAAACCTCATATATTAGCAGTCAGTCTCTAGTTCCCTTACCCTTTCAGCATCAAGCAACCATTAATTAGTCTACTTTCAGCCTCTAGACATTTATGTGGGAAGATTTTTTTTGGGGGGCAGAGTTGTTTGCTATAGGGTACATGTGCTTGCCAGAAAGACAGAGAGAGACAGAGAGACAGAAAGCAAGAAATCACCCCCCAGGGGGGATGGCCACACCACAATGCCTTCTCCTCCATTTTCCTCTCAGGATTTTGGACACGCACGCACATGCACCTAGAATCCAGGACTCGAACCGTGGTTGACTACATGGCAGTCCAGCGACATAGCCATTACCCCAACTGCTGGTCCCCTTATGTGGGAAGATTTTTAAAAATATTTTATTTAGCTCTTTATTATTCATTATTGTTATTTTTTTAATATTTCCAGAGAGACACAAACACAAGGAGAGAGAGAGAGTGAGAAAACAAACCTCCAGGTCTGGGACTTGAATGATTGTCAGCTGTGTGGGAGTCCAGTGCCCTTAATCACCATGCTATCTGCCGGCCCTGTGTGGGAAGATTTTATATGGGCCACATGTCCAGTTTTGGTTGCTAGATAGAGGGAATTACATTTAGCAAGTGAAGCTTCAGGAGCACAAGAAGTAAAAGTAGCATTTGTGCACAGGGCAGTGGAATTAGCGTCCCGTGCTTCTGTGTGCATTGTCTGAAGCGCTGGGGATACAGAATAGACGTCCTCATTCTCGAGGAGTCTCCTGTGAATGGGGATGTATTTTAGTCTCTTATTGCATTACTATCAGAAATGACTGAGACTGAATAGTTTATAAAGAAGCAGGGGTTCACTGACTCACAGTTCTGGTGGCTGGAAGGCCTAAAGGCATAGGCCCCACCTCAGACCGGCCTACAACGTAGCTGACTGACGGAAGCAGAGAGGGCAGCAGGTGCATGCAAAGAGAGTGAGTTGGGGCCAGGTCTCTCTCTTTTACAGCAACCAGCTTTCTTGAAAACTATCCCCTTCCCACAAGAGCTAGAACTCATAGGGTCTTGAGAGACTTCGTTAATCCCTTTATAAGACTGTTGCCTCCATGATCAAATCGCCATAATCCAGTCACCACTAGGCCTCACCCTCTCCCAACATCACGTTTCAAACACGAAATTTAGGAGAACAAACTTATCCAAACTGTAACAGGAAGATCGACACGTAAGAAATAGACAGTCCAAAGTAGAATAAAGTCGAAGGAAAGATAAAAGCACAAACAATCACCATGAGGTACCATAAGAGTGACCGCCAAAGGAAAAGAGATGCCTGTGAGAGCTCATGGCCAGCCTGAGCTGGGGCTGGGGACTTGAGGGTGGCAGTGGATAGTGTGACTAGCAAAGCCTTTCTGCAGGAGATGAGTGCATTTTTCTCAGCAGACTCCCTGTGCAGAGTAGATCAGGCTGTCAAAAAAAGGAGGAGAAATTTCTCCAGGAGAATAGCTTCTTCATTTTCATGAGTGTAAGCAGATTTCTTTTTTTTACAAACATATTTGAACTTATATATCCAAATTAGCATTGTACCCTGCCAAATCGCCACTCTGGGAACCGTACACTTACCTAGTGATGCGTCCAGTGCTCATAGCATTTCGAAACTCCTCTATGGGAATTATTTTTCAGCCAGTCGGTTTATGGGTCACCTAGGAAAACCAGTCACATTATTTTATAGTCATGCCTCATTTTTCACCTAAAATGATATAACAAGATTTGATCACCCACTTTATTCATTAGACATGGCTCCAGCCAATTTTTGTCTTTTTCAAAGTTCAAATCTATTCTCAAAGGATAGAATTTGTTATGACTGAAGACTTTCAAAGAAAGTGCCACAGACAGTAAGGACAGTTCCCCAGAAAAGACTTAGTGTGATGTCAGCATTGTTTGAATAGATCCGTTGCTTCCCAAGGTGATTGTTTTGAAGGAGATGACACTAACTGAGATGAATATTCTCTGGCATAACTGTTGAAAATGTTACCATCTTTTATACTGTGCAAGCACACTGCCTTGTAGAGAGGGTTTTGGAAGACAGTTTCTACTGGGGAGATTCTGGAAGTCTGCTTCCCTTTCCCAGTCTACCATGCAGGCCTGGCAACACAGTTCGCTTCCATCCTGTGAGCAGCAAACATGCTTTGGTTAGGTGCTTAAGAGTTGTACACACTGGGAAGGTTTGTTAAAACACAAGCAGACAAAATGGCCAACTGTCACGCATTGAGCCAGGAGAAGAATCCTATCGGCTTTCAACCACAGAAATCAGAAACCCAGTGGTTACAAAGTGTCTCCTCTGACTCTGAGAGATGGTCTCATGATTGCAAAAAGGCCAGGAAATGAAGCTGGGATAGCATAACAGGGTGTGGAGGGGGAAACGCCTTCCAATGTAGTAATAAAACTATTACGTTAATCACCTTCTTGGGGACTTTGGAACATGCATTCTGTGAAGTGAGATGCAATATTTTAAAGGAAGATTTTAAAATGAAGCAAAAGAAAATACTGGGTTGTCCAAAAAGTCAGAACACATTTTGCATAGAAAAAAAAAAATGCATCATGGCTTTTCTGACAACCCAGTTCATGTAGGGAACTCACACTGAATCACCTGTCAAGAAAGCTAGACTTCCTCTTCAGGCCGGGCCACACAGTTGACTGCAAGCTCCTTGTGCTTCATGAGAAAAACCATACAGTTCACCAGAGCCAACTTCCCATAGGTAGATTTAATATTCAAAAGACAAAACAAAACAAAAACCCAGCAATAATACCTGCCTTAGAAGATTCAAGTGAGGATGAAATAAAATTTGTGAGACACTTACAGTACCTAGCACCCTGTTCAGTAAACAGAAGTTTCGATGATTCTCATGATTATTATGATTATTCCAAGTCCTAAGGCCATTGGAGAGCAGAGGGTAGGGGTAAGGATGGGGGTTTTCTGTCAGTCCCCACCCCTGCTGCTTGGATATCCTGTCCTGTCTTATCCATACCTTAGCCCTTGTGCTTGAGCTCTTGGGCAGTGGTTCACAGTGGCTGTACGTCTGTCACAGGCCCATCGACCTGCCACCTTTTCCTGATTCGAGTCATGAGGTAGCAGTGAACAGTTCAGGGCAGATGTTTCAGGATGGGTCTGTGGATGGGTACCTGACCTGGGCCAATGTCTTCCTGCCGATGAGAAGCTCTAGAAACTATATGCTGGTATTACTGTATATCTATTGGGACACTTGGATTTGTTAATATAAACAAACACTGTTGAACACTTTCTGTATGCCAGACACTGTGTGGGGTGGCTGGGGTGCACTGATGACTGAGAGAACGTCTTTGTTCTCAGGAAGCTCCCGCTAATAGACAAGACAGGCACATTCTTGAGTAATTCCAAAAATAAGGTGTGAATACCGGCATATTGGTTTCTTGTTGCTGCTGTGACAGATTGGGGGCTTAAAACAATGGAGATTTATTTTCTCTCGTTTTTGGAAACCATGAGTTTAAAACCCAGTAGTTGAAATGCTCCAAGACAGTATCTTTCCTTGCCTTTTAGAGCTTTTGGTGGTTCCAGGCATTCCTTGGCTTACAGCTGCCTAACTCCAGTCTCTGCTTTTGCCTTTGCGTGGCCTTCTCATCCAGGTATCTGTCTTTTCCTCTTCTGTCACATGTAAGGGAATCCAGGATTATCTCCTCTTGATATCCTTAACTTAATTACATCTGCAAAGACTCTATCAAATAAGGTCACATCTGCAAGTTCCAGGTGGACATAACTTTTCTGGGAGTTGAGGGCTACCATTTCACCTACTAGAGCTAATATGAAGGAGGAGCTCAAGGAATTGTGGGAACACAGAAGAGGTCCACTCAGCCCACCTTGATAGCAAAGGGAAGACCAGGGATGGCTTCTCTTTAAAAAGGCAAGTGCAGGGAACCAGCAGTTAGCGTAATGGCTATGTCGCTGGATTCCCACATAGTCGACCGTGGTTCACGTCCCGTACCCGGTGGCTTAAAACTCACACCGGGCGTGTGTGCGTGCATGCCCAAGATCCCAAGAGGAGAATGGAGGAGAAGGGATTGTGGCGTGACCATCCCCCCTGGGGGGTGATTTCTCGCTTTCTGTCTCTATGTCTCTCTCTGTCTGTCTGGCGAGCGCACGCGCCCTGTAGCGAAAACCTCTCAAAAAAAAAAAAAAAAAAAAGAAAGAAAGAAAAGGCAAGTGCAGAATGATAGAGAAATTAAGGAGCTTGCAGCCGAGGATAAACTGAAGGTGGGGCAGTGTGGTTACTAATTAATGCTTATAGTCGATGCCACTGCAACTGTATTTAAACAGATACTAATGGTAATAATTGACAAGAAAGTTTCAGAGCTCCGTAAGCCATAAGACTTCTGTGGACTCCCTCTGACATGTCTATTGGAGATCAGGCCACTCAGTGATTCTTTTGGGTTCTATCAAAACACTTTAGTTCATACTGTTTGGTTGGAACTGAAGACTTATTCTTTATTTTCAAAACTTTAACTTCTTTTGGCAGTAAAAAAATCTTTATTCCAAGAAAAATCTAACCCAATCCCCAACCAAAACAAATCGAAGAAAAGCTGCATACTCCAGTAAGTTTGCCAGGTTTATAGAACTGAAGATTTTGGTTCAAATCCCAGTTTTACAACTTACCATTCTATGTATTCTGCTGAATTTAGCTAAAGCACAGGTTTCTCATTGGTAAAAGGGGGTATCTGGGGACCAGCAAGTAATGTAGTGGTTAAGACCCTGAACTCCCTTGTGGTTGACTGCGGTTCAAATCCTGGACCCAGTGGCTTGAAACTCAGGCATAGAAAAACATAGAAACATAGAAAAATACATCATGACTTTCCAAACGACGCAATAGAATTTTGTCACAGTATATGTATAATCTCTGGTGTCAGGCCTGACCTGGATTGCCAGATAGGTATTTATCTAGCAGATGTTCGATCTTGAGCAAATTCCTCAAACTCTTTTTTTCTGTACTCATTTGTGAAATTTGAATAATACATCAGAGACATGTGAAGGAAATAAGATATGCATAGGAAGTCCCCTGCATGGTCAGTGCCTTACATATTGTCATCCTAAGCAGGTTGCCACACTGGGCAGCAAAGGTCTTTATGGGAAATACAGACATTGTAAATTCCTTGCTAATAGTCCCCTAGCCAGTGGCCTCCTTCTCAGTTTCACTTCTCTTCTTCCCAGATTGACCAGTGACCTATCAAGATACTGCACACCTGTTAGCCTATAAATTTCAGGCCAGAAATGTCTTTCTTACAGAGAGTAAGTGTTTCTTCCTCAGTTAGGGAGTGGGGGTTGGGGCTGCTCTGTTCAACTTCAGGATTTCAGTAATATGTCATCAGATATTTCACAATCTCATCTCAAAGAAAACCAACCAACCAACCAACCAAATGAAACATGGCCCCTTCCCCAAAGCAAGCAAAATTGTTCCTGAGTAGCTTAAGTGCTGGTCACCGAGTTTGGTATTAGCATGTGAGATCTAACCACCAGGGCTTCAGGACAGCAGTTCTGCCAAATAGTTGGCTGGGCCTGTTTGTCCCAGGAACCTCTCCTGGACGGTATTTGAGGAGGTGCGCTCCATCCTCGGACGTTTTCTAGACATCTTCTCATTGCTCTATACTGTGCTATGCGCACGGGGCATGCAGAGGTGCAGGCAGCAGCCTCTGCGAGTGGCCATCATGATGTGAGTTGAGAAGTTCCTTGTTCTGTGCCTTGGGACCCTTAGGGAGGGGAGCATGGCTGGTAGTCAGAGGAAGCTTCCTGGGGAAGATGTATGGTAGCCAAGTCCTGAAGGATGATGAAAAGGAAGCCAGGAAAATGTGGGGACGTGGAGGGGGGAAGACATTCTGTGTAGAGGAAGTAGTACACGCCAGACAAGATCATCGAGGGGTGTAAGACCACGGCCTTAGAACTTACAATGGGAATCGTGTGACCTCAGGCATTGCAGGAAGGAGGAGGGAAGCAGCCAGTGACTGGGTTACTACCACACAGCTACTTTACCCTGAGGTTTTTTTTTCTTTGTAGTGTTTTTTTTTTTTAAAGAGGTTTTTGCCTTAGGGCACATGCTCTGGCAGGGGAGAGAGAAAACAGAGGCAGTGAGAGGGAAAGTGAGAAATCACCTTCTGGAGGGATGGCCAGGCAGCAATCTCTTCTCCTCCATTCTCCTCTGGGGATCTTGGGCACACATGCACACGTGCCCAGCGTGATTTTTAAGTCACCGGGTCTGGGACTCGAACCACAGTTGGCCATGTGGAAGTTCAGTGACGTAACCCTTATGCCATCTACTGGCCTCTCATTATAGTCCTAAGACTGACCTCAAATCAGTCCGAGAATTATCTTATGACCCCGAGGAGAAGGGAGAATCTTGGAGAGTTAGGTCAGCAAACCTAAAAGCTATTTTATGAGGGGGACTGAGTCACAGTGTTTGCCCTGCAATAACTGAGGCTCTCTCAGTCTGCTGCAACTCTCTTTAACCAAGTTGCTCAAGGTCTCACAACTAATCAACTGGGCAGGCAATCTCCAACACCAGTTTTAACACCGATGCTCATGTGTCTCTAGCTCCTTTGGTTGGTCAAGCTTGTTTGAACTTGAAGAAAAAGAAGAAGAAATCGATTCCAGGTGATCCCGAAGGGATATCACCCAAGTGCAGGTATATCAGCTTGAAGCCTATACTGTCCACCTGCATTTGGTGACAGAGCACAGATACTGTGGTTAAATTGTTACATCTTACCCCCTCCAAAAAAAAAAAAGAAAAAAAAGAAAAACAACGTTGAAGTCCTAACCTCAGGTACCTGTGAATATGACCTTATTTGGAAATAGGGTCTTTGCAAATGCAGTCAAGTTAAAGTGAGTCATACTGGGTTGGTGTGGGTCCTGACTCCAATGACTCGTCTTTATGAGGAGAGGGAGATTTGAAGAAAGGGACAGAAAGACACAGAGGGAAAAATGCCACATGAAGGCAGAGGTGGGAGTTACGCTGTGCTAAGGATCGACAGCCACCATGAGAAGTTAGGAAGAGGCAAGAAAGGATTCTTCCCCAGAGCCTTCAGAAGAAGCATGGCCCTGCCCTCACCTTAGTTTCCGATATCTGAGCTTCCAGGACAGTGAACTAGTAAACACCTGTTTTAAGCCGCATAGTTGTAGTACTTTGTGATGGCAAACAAAACTAATACAAGAGGTAAGAGGTTAAAAAAGAAAGATAGGGACCAGCAGATGGTGTGGTGATTAAGGTGCTGGACACTCCCACATGGTCAACCATGGTTCAAGTCCTAGACCTGGTGACTTGCTTTCTCACGTTCCCTCTCTCTCTCTCGCTGTGTCTCTCTGGTCAAATTAAAATAAAATGAATGAATAAATAAAATAAAATAAATAATTTAAAAAAAAAAAGAAAGATAAAGCTCAGTCCAGGGACAGCTGATCACTTTGCATCAAGGTGGCTGGTCTAAGCTAGAGACACGTAGTCATTGGACCTGGAGCAAGTCATAAACTTCTCTGTTTTCCCATCGCTAAAATGGGAAAGGGGAGAAAACCAACTTGCTGGGTTGTTGTTAAGCCTGAATGAAAACCTACACGCAATGGTGTGTACTGTGCTAAGTGCTTCATATGATCACATATAATCCTTTCAGTAACTCTAAAGATTGGTATTTACAGACAAGGAACTAGAGGTTCAGAGATCTTCCCAAGATCTCCAAGATCCTGAAACATATCAAGAGTTGAAAAGTTCACTGGGATTTTCATTGTGCTGAATTCCTCAAGGCAGACATTTTAAATTACTGTCTAGAGCTATAATCCAGGGTCAGATTTTCTATTTTTCTGAGGCTTTGCTCTCACTTAAGCATTAAGACCAAGAAAGAGTCCCTTGTCACTGCTCCCCACACCACTGCTCTCCCCACAAATGCCCACAAATGCTTTTTTTAAAAAAATTTTTAAAAAGTCATTAAGTTTTTGGTTTATTTTAAACTCTATTTATTTACTTATTTATTTAAATTTGACCAGAGAGGGACAGAGTGAGTGAAAGAGGGGTGGGGAGTGAGAAAGTAGGCTGCCAGGTCCAGGAACTTGAACTGTGGTTGGCCATGTGGGAATCTAGCGCCCTTAACCACTGGCCCCAATGCCAATATTTCTTTACATTATGATTTTTCTGTTTTTTTTTTCTATAGGGTGCATGTGCTTGCTGAAAAGACAGAGAGACAGAGAGACGGAGACACAGAAAGCGAGGAATCACCCTTCAAGAGGGATGGCCACACCACAATCCCTTCTGCTCCATTCTCCTCTCGGGACCTTAGGCACACACACACATGTGCCTGGCATGAGTTTAATCCACCAGGTCCAGGACTCAAACTGCGGTTGACTACATGGGAGTCCAGCAACATAGCTATTATGCCAACTGCTGGTCCCGTTTTGCCATTTTCTAATGAGTGAGAGAAGAGAAAGAGAAAGTGTGTGATAAATATTTTAAGGCATGTCACCATGTCATAGTCTTCCTGCCCTGGCCATGTATTAGATAGGATCACAGGCATGCACCACTATACCAGGCATCCAGGTGTGTTTAGCTTGTCTGGGATTTGAATTCAGGCCTCTACTACCCCAGCCTGCTATAGTGGTGCTCTGCTGTTTGCGCCATCGCAACTGAGCTAGATTGCTGTTTTTAAAGCTTTGCGTATTCTTCCTTTCTTCTTCTTATTTTTTAATGTTTTACCACAGGCCTGGCGAGAAACAAGACATAATGACAGGGAAAGTGAGAAATCACCCTCCCCCAGGGGGGGTTGGCCACACCGCAATCCCTTCTCTTCCCTCTTCCAGTCTCCTCCTAGGGTCTTGGGCATGCACACACACACATGTCTGGTGTGATTTTCAAGCCACCATGTCTGAGGCTTGAAACACAGTCAGTTTTGTGGGAGTCTTATGCCTTAACCACCATGCCACCTGCTGGCTTTCTTTGCTTACACTTTGTTCACATGGCTTTGTATTATATTAAGAGACAACACAGAATGATGGTTAAGAGTATGGACTCTGGAACCAGATTGCCTGGGCTCAAAGCCTTTCTGTACAATTCACCAGCTATTTGACCTTGAACTGGTGGAGTAACCTCTGTATCCCCCATGTCTTCATCTCACTAGATAGAAGCTGAGAATAATAGTCTTGACCTTATGAGGTTGTTGTGAAGACTGAATGAGTTAATTTTTGTAAAGCACTTGAAACCCTGCCCAGCACACCAGGACCCACTATCTATAATAACCTTTGAAGCAGGTGGCCCTATTTTACAAATGAGAAGACCAAGGTTGAAAGGTCAGACACCGCTAGAAGTTACAACGCCAGGATTCAGACCCAGGCCTGTCTGACTCCGAAGTGCCCTGGTTAGAGCAGGGACTGCGCTGGATTCACCTGTAGATCCCCCTCTCCCACCTTGCCCTTTCTCTCCCTCCTCTTTCACACAGTGCCTGGCCCACTGGACTTGTATAATCAGCATTTATCACACAGACCAGCCCATAGCATCAGTTTTCTCAATGGGCTCACCTGCTTTCAAGACCAGGGGATGTTTTAGAAGCATATGATCAGTCCTGATCCGTGCCTCTTTCTAACTTTGGTTGTTTGGATGACCTTTACTGAGTGGCTACTGTTTCTCCAGGCATTGTGATAAGCACATCCCTCATTTACTGTCAGAACCTTTTAAGGGAGGTTTCACTATATTTTACAGAAAGTCAGGTTCACAAAGACCCTACAGAAAATGACGTCCCCTCTTTGTGGCCACCTTCACTCACTTCTTTACAGCCGCTCATCCTAGTTGGGTCAGATCACATCATTGGAAAAGACCCTAATCATCATGAAATGGGCAGAGAATAATTTCTCCATTTCTCTCATCTTCTTAAAAACCCAGGAATTCCACCACTGTTTAATTATTGGATGGAGGGCCGACCACTACCTGCCACAAAAATTAAGGGGGAATGATTCCTTTTGTAATCTTGATGAAGAGGGCCCCTCTGAGGCCCTAGTCCAGTGAGCATGCTCCTTTGTAAGGCTGCAGTAAATCTTGTTTTTCCGTTTTCCACCACAAGAGGGAAACATACAACCATGAATGATTTGAAAGAGTCTTTCTCTCTCTCTGACTGTCTCTCTCTTTCTCTCTCTCTTAAATAGAGAGAGATTTTTGCTATAGGGCGTGTGTGCTTGCCAGAGGGACAGACAAAGCGAGAAATCACTCCCCAAAGGGGATGGTCACGCCACAATCCCTTCTCTACTCTCTTCTCGGGATTTTGGGCACACATGCACACTGGGCATTTTTAAGCCACCAGATCCAGGACTCAAACCACGGTTGATTACATGGGAGTCCAGCGATGTAACCATTACGTCTTCTGCTGGTCCTGAAAAAAGTCATGATTAAATCTCTTTTTATAGATGGATTTTAATACTTAGTTCCTGGTAACAATCAGCTGTAGGAAATTCTGTCAATTTCCAATGAATCTTAAGTCAATTAAATAAGAATTTTCTTTAAAATTCTCCAAAAAGAAAATAAAAGATACATATAACATGTTTATAAGACCATATAAAATGCTGTGTTTATTGGTTAAAAATGGTTGAATATTGGTTATTTCTGATAAAACAGGAGCCTTCTTCACATGTATATTACTTATAAAAGGGGTCCCTGTGCATCTTCAAATTGGGAAGATTGTTTTGAGACTTAATTAACAGATTAAGAATGGCATTTGTAGGGGGCTGGCAGGAGACATTGTGGTTAAGGGCATTGAACTCCCACACGGCTGATCACGGTTCAAGCCCCAGCCCTGGCAGCTTGCTTTCTAACTTTCTCTCTCTCTCTCTCTCTGTCCCTCTCTGTTCAAATTACAATAAAGTATAAATGAATAAGTAAATAAAGTTAAATTTAAAAATTCTTTTAAAAAAAACCCAAAAATGAATGAGATTTCCAGAGGTGGGAAGGCCTTTCCCAGCTTCTCTTTCTCCTCTCCTGCAAGCTCCCAGACAAGCAATTTTTAATCCAGCTTAAAATGGTTTGTTGGCTTAAGTATCTCTTTTAGTTTTGGAGAGTTTTTCTTTTTTTTTTTTTTTTTTTGGAGAGGTTTTTGCTGTAGGGCATGTGCGCTCTCCAGAAAGACAGAGAGAGACAGAAAGTGAGACATCATCCTCCCTTCTCCTCCATTCCCCTCTCTGGATTTTAGGAACACATGCATACGGGCCTGGCGTGAGTTGAAGCCACCAGGTTCAGGACTTGAACTGTGGTCGACTATATGGGAGTCCAGCGACATAGCCATTACACCAACTGCTGGTCCCGGCTTATGTATCTCTTCTAGACCCAAAATTTCTTGGCAGTTTGAGTCTTTGTCATCTTCCCATGGTGTGCAATGCCTGATTAAATGAATGTAAAAAAAATTCAATTTGTAATAAATGTTGGGTAGATGGGTGGATGGACCATAGACAGAAATACGCTAAAGAAGTACATGCTCTAAGGCAACTATTTTGTTTGTTTTTATTTCAATATATCTTTCAGGAATCTTTTTTTTTTTTTTCACTCTAAGACAGGGCTACATCATTGAGATGATCTTACCTCAGCCTCTCAGTTGGGACATGGGTATGTACCACCACACCTGGCTCTTTTTTTTTTTTTTTTTAAAGACATGGTCTTGCTTGTTTGTTGCCTTGACCAGCCGTGAACTCATGGTCCTCCTGCCTCCTTAGTTCTCAAGTCACTGATACTAAGGCACATTGCCACTGTTTGCTTGCTAGGTTGAACTGGAAATTGAACCCAGGTCTCTATATGGTCCTACTCTGTGGAATGCTGCTACTTAGAAGCACGTGCCAGAAGTCTGTTTGAACCTAGTGTTCTGTATAGCTCGAAACCATTTGACCCTTCTGGCTTTGCACCTTCTTTATAATTTAATGTGATTTCTCCTTTTCTTTGAAGAATCTTTCTTTCTTTCTTTCTCTTTTTAGAGAGAGATTTTGCTATAGTGTATGTACGCTTGCTGGAGAGACAGAGAGACAGAAAGTGAGAAATCACCCCCCGGGGGATGGCCATGCTACAATCCTTTCTCCTCCATTCTCCTCTTGGGATTTTGGGCATGCGTGCACACACTCCAGAGTGAGATTTAAGCTGCCAGGTCAGGGACTCAAACTGTGGTTGACTATGTGGGAGTCCATTAAGCCATCTGCTGATCCCTGAAGAACATTTCTTAACTCTACTGACACATCTATAGCAGATGGACTGTTCCAATAGTTGGGTATAAAACATAGCTGTATATTTTCAGACTCAGGGCAGGACTGAAAGCTACACTTATGTAGGACTCACAGGGCACTAGAACCACCCAGTGCTAACCTCTTTATATTGTTAACTCATCTTTATACAACAAACTTATGCAGCAGGTAGGAAGCTTAAGTACCTCATCCAAGGCCACCCAGTTAGTGAATGGTGTTGGCCTGTCTCCTTTCTGTTGACTGAGAGAGCTCCAAGGAGAAGAGGAGGGGGCATCTTCTCTTCTTCTCGTAGCCTGTCTGGGACAGCAGCGAGACCCTGACTTGGGGTCGGCAAAGAGGATATGGGCACACCATGGCCCTGGCCAACACCAAGAAGAGGTACAGGTAGTTGGAAGCAACAGAAGCCCAGTCAGATCCCAGTGAGCCACCACGAGGACTGCATCACAAGGCTAGGGACATGTCTCCTGAAGTCAAGGGCAGGGAGGTCAGTGGGCTTCCCAAGGTCCTGAGACAGGAGGAGGCCAGGCAGCTATTCTCTATCTCTCATCTCTGTTTATCTCAGCACACCTGCTTCGTTTTTCTCTCCCTCAGCTGCCCCTCTTGTCAGTATATAAAATGAGTGTTTTTTGTGTGTGTGATTTTATGTATACACTCATATTCAAGCCTCTATAAATATTTCGAATTTATAAATAAAATGGTTGTTTTCTTTTGAAGTTTTTGTCTACAAAGCAAAACTTTTCAGGTGTCCAAGTATAATCTAGTAATAATGCTAACAGCAGATTCCTGTGCAGGGTGCATGCAGAGCCCTGGTTTGGGAGCTTCCTCATGCAATCAGGACTACACCAAGTGAGGCAGATGAACTGTCATTATGCCTGTTTTCACAGTTGATGAAACAGAAGCACAAAGCATTTAACTACTTTGTCTAAGGTCCTGCAGCCAGGCACTGATGCAGCTGGGGTTCAGATTCTCTCAGTCTGGCCTTAGATCTCTCATGTACTGCATTATATCGTGTGCATCTAGTGAGTTACTTACATAGTACGTTGCAAATTTTCCTGACTGTTCCACTAATGTTTATCATTTTAGCAAAATTCTCTTATCCACTTGGGACCAGCAGATGGCATAATGGTTATATCTCTGGATTCCCACTACAGTTCGAGTCCTGGACCCGGTAGCTTACAACTCTTGCTGGGCTTGTGTACATGCATGCCCCAAATCCCAAGAGCAGGGCCACAACTCATAGAGGTGTGCACATGTTCCAGAGTTGGCTCCTGCAACGTTCTCATGTATTCTGTGAAGGAGAAGGGATTGCAGCTTGGCCATCCCCCCGGGGGATGATTTCTCACTTTCTGTCTCTCTCTGTCTCTCCAGTGAGCACATGTGCCCTATAGCAAAATTTTCGAGAAAAAAAAAATTCTCTTATCTACTTAATAACCATAAGTTTTAAATAAGTTACTCAACTGCATATGATAAATCACAAGGGTAATCATTAGATAAGTTAATATCCCAAATTTATTATATTTTATTTTATTTTTTTGGAGAGGTTTTCACTATAGGGCGCGTGCGCTCGCCAGACAGAGAGAGACAGAGAGACAGAAAGTGAGAAATCACCCCCCAGGGGGGATGGCCATGCCGCAATCCCTTCTCCTTCATTCTCCTCCCAGGATCTTGGGCACGCAAGCACATGCGCCTGGCGTGAGTTTTAAGCCACTGGGTCCGGGACACGAACCACGGTTGACTACGTGGGAGTCCAGCGACATAGCCATTACACTAACTGCTGGTCGCAATATCCCAAATTTATTAAGTGTACTTAAAATACCAATTAGACCTAGACTGCCCCTAAACTTACTACAAAGATAATACTATAAGTTTAATTTATTTTATTATCTGTATACTACTTCATCGTCTGCATACTTAATTCTGAATCTATGTTTTAAAATGCCCACTTAAAAAACTATTCTCAGGGTCAGTAGGGGGCATGGTGGCTGAGGTGCTGGACTCTCACATGTTTGACCATGGTTTGATTTCCAGACCTTGCAGCTTGCTTTCTTACTTTCCCTTTCTCTCTCTCTGGTCAAATTTAAAAAGTAATAATAACAATAAAAATAAATAAATAAATAAATCCTTTTAAAAAATCTCTTCTAACCTCAAGTAACATTTACTTTTCCAACTGAACTGGGGGGACATTGTCAGCTAGATGAGCTACATGTTGGCCATGGTCCAGATGTGGATCCATCCCAGTCCAGAGCACCAGGCCAATGGGGAATCTCAAGTCACTTGTGTTCTCAGCCCAGATTCCCTTTTTCTCATATCTGAGGGATCTGCAACCCCTACCTTCTGGAGAGGACTCATCTCACCTGTTTTCTACTTGATTTTATTCTGAATTTGAATCCGATTCTTCCCATAGAGCAGGGCCACAACTCATAGAGGTGTGCACATGATCCAGAGTTGGCTCCTGCAAAACTCTCATGTATTCTGTGGATATTTTCATGACACAGTTGGTCTTGCCCCACAGCTCCTGCGCTCACCTGTTCTTAGCTCAAGGCTAAGTGACTCTGGCTAGTATACTTTGGAGACTTGATTCTAGGTTCTCAGGAGAGAAAATATGAGTGGTCCAGTTTTGGTCTTGTGTCTACCCCTGGTGACTGTGGCCTGGAATCAGAGTTCTGTGGTACAAACATGACTCCGGGATAGGGTGGAATAGGAATTGGTTCTCAGAAAACAGATAGAATAAATAGAAGATACTATGCGAAGAGGAGTGAGAGGGAAGAGAGATTGTTGGAGGAGCCTCTTCATGTTGGCAGAGGAAAAACCAATAGCATTCAAACTGGTTCAAGCACATAGGGTGGATGTCATGTTTAGGAGGCCAGCGGAGGAACAGCGCTGGACAACACTATATAGACAGGATTGTCAAAGCCACCTCGGCCTAGAGTAGAATCCTTTCTGCAAGACTTAGTTAACCTTTTTCTGGTGTCGCCTTCTCCAAGCTATTTGATACACCAACATTCAATCTACTTTCCCAAAACATACTGGTTTATGCCTTTCCTGCTTAAATTCCTGTATCTCCTCAGTGCCTACAAAATAAGCTTTGGCATGGTCTATGAGACTCTGTAGTCTTGCCCCACTGATTTCTCCAGTCTCACCTGTTACTGCCACCTCTCAAGAGCCACAGTTCTGGAAATGTACCTCCAGGACAGCACTGAGGCTACTGCACTGTGATGGCCCCTTCCTGACATGAGCCTCTTGAGGCCAAAGGCTCATCCACCTTCATTTCTATCTCCACTCAGAATGAGAAGAAGTCATCATTTGTATCATTGCGTCATTTTCTAGTTTACAAAGTCTTTTCTTGACTTTCTGTGAGGTAATCTTGACCAAATCCTTGTAAGGCGGGTATTATCCTATTTGGGGATGAGGAAATTGAGAGTTAGAGGGGTGAAGAAGCAAATAATTAGTGATAATTTACTGTATGCCAGGCACACTGGGTATTTCCACACATTACCTGCTTTCAGTCCTCGGAACAACCTTTTATATTAACTGGCTCAGATTGGTTAAATAACTTGCTCAAGATTATATCTGTTGTACATTTTAGAGTCAAAAATGTGAGCCTGGTTGTGTTTGGTTCCTAAATCTATGCTCCTTCCAGTATGAGCTATACCTAGCACAGGGCAGGTGTGTACTACCAGTTTGGTTATTGTTGATTGGAGAAATGAATTACTGTTTCCCAGCTTATGTTTCCCACTGGGGACAAACACCTGAAGCACCGAGGAACAGGTGCAATATTACCTGCAGTTATAGGGCTTTGATAAACCCTGCTACTTTCAACTGGATTAGCAGCTTTCTTTTCAGTGCCTGTGCCTAGAGATAGATTTAGCAGGTCCCACCCTTATGCCCACTCTTACGGCATTGGCTAAAAAAGAATTTTCGTGCAAAGAGGTGAACCCACTCACGCTCTGGGTCTTGCCCTTGGCATAGTCGTTAGGTGTCCAGTAAGTGCTGAAGGAAAGAAAGAAAGAATGAATAATAAAGGACTCCCAGGATGCTGGATGGTGGCATGTGGTAATGCCACACTCTGCCAGCCTGATTCACATGAAAAGGTTTTCAATTTGCCTCTGGAAACTTCTCTGAGCATACTGGGTGTGCATGTGTCCACAATCCAGGCTGGCTGGGGCTGGGAGTAGATTGCGGCATGGGGACCCAATGAGGGTCTCTCTCTCTCTCTCAGTCTTGGGAAAAAATACATTTCAAAATAAACTTAAGTGAAAAAGAAATGAATAAAGGGTTGGCAGGCCTTCCGTTTCTGCTCTGTTCTACTGGGAAGGCATCACTGCTGATGAAAACGGGAGCTGGAGTCTTGGCGAGGCTGGGAGTGAAGGGCTTCATAACTCTGCCATTGTGAGATTGATTGGACCCCCGACCAGTATGAAAGTTCCTTGTCTGAAGGGAGTAATCCTTAAATCCCCCATATGGTTTGAATGTAATTTGTGTCATTGTGAAGGAGTACTGGCAATGCAGGCAAATTCATTAGGCCAAATTGGGTTCGCTATGCTCGACAGTAACGTTTCTGAAGATGAAGTTCAACCTTTGCTGGAGAGCTGAAACAAATGAGTTCCTTAATAGCTGCCCCACTTAGTCTGTGCGTCTTAGGAAGCTTAATGTTTTTAATGCCTCTTCTTTTTTACCATACTTCACAGTCCATCTAACATTGCTGCTTCTGGTAATATTTTTATATGGGGTTGAGTTCTATAGTGTCCATAAAATTATGACTCGGGCCCATTTTTGGAATAGAAGCTTTTCTAGGGCAAGGATTTTGTCTTGTTGGTATGTTCTGCGTATTGGCAAACACCATGCCTGGCATATGTAGTTGCTCAAAGCATTACTGTCTCTGGAGAGTGGCCAGTTTGAGCAAACATGGTGACCTTTAGCTCCCCACTCAAAAAACCGTGTCCTGCTGAGCAAGTCCCGGCAACTCTCATAGTTTCAGCTTCTGAAAGTGCTTCATCAAGAGAGTGGCAGACCCCCAGCAGAGACCATGCTGTGATGTGATAGGTTGTGCAGACAGAGAGGCTTTGGTCATACCTGTTGGAGCACCCTTATGCCCAAGTGCCCCTAAGTCTGCTCTGGGATTTCAAGAGCTCATTAAGAAAATGACCAATTACATGGTTGATTGCTTTACTAATCTCTACATGGTAAAGAGATCATTGGAATGATATTTCATATATCTGGATATGTTATTAAATATGTCAAGACACACATGCCAGCCTAATATGGAGGCCTACATAAAACCAGACAAAACTTGGCATGGATCTTCAAAAATATGAATTAAAAAATGCATTTGTATTCAGCTGAAAAACAGTGGCATGTAAGCTGTTACTAATGCAAGCTTGCTTTTTAATTTTTAAGAAATATTACCTTTAAAAATGAGGGAGCCAGCAGGTGACATGGTGGTTAAGGTGCTGGACTCCCACATGGCTACCTGCAGTTTGGCTCGATATTCATACCGGGCACGTGTGTGTGTGCATGTGCATGCATGCTCAAAATCTCAGGAGGAGGATGGAGGAGATGGTATTGCTACATGGCCATTCCCCTGGGGGTTGATTTCTCACTTTCTCTCTCACTGTCTCTCTTCAGTGAGTGCACGCGCCCTATGGCAAAAACCTAATAAGTTAGTTAATTAATTAATTAATTAAAAGTCCAAAATAAGCTATAAAAAGTAGTTGTTTTTTGGCTGACTGGTTTTCAACTTAATAGCTGTATCTGTGAATTACTTTAATGTGTCTGCAGATATTCCCTGAACCTGGGCTGGCCCTTTTTGTTGTTTGATGGGAATGGGCTTCCTTGCAGCAACCTTCTTTCTGCTCATGAGCCCATGAGCTCTGCTAGACCCATGTGGGGCAGCCCAGAACACAGGGCAACCTCGCTCAAAGAGGGCAGTCAGCTACTGCCCGTGCCTGTCTACTTTTTACAAGTTAGTAGAAAAACACTCAGATTTTGTTTCTTAAAGGATAATTCACTTCCCTCAAAAGTCTTGGTGGTATGGTAGTTAAAGTGTTGGTCTCCCACATGGCCAACCATGGTTTGAGTTCCGGACCTGGTGGCTTGAAAATCATACCAGGTGCATGTACATGTGTGCCCAAAATCCCGGGAGGAGAATGGAGGAGAAGGAATTGCGGCATGGCCACCCTCCCGTGGGGTGATTTCTCACTTTACCTATCTCTGGCTACAGTGAGTGCATGTACCCTATGGCAAAAACGTAAAAAATAAAGAAGAATGAAAACCATGACTCCCGAGTGCAGGTCACACTCCCCAGCATGTGATGTGATTTACTTTTAAACATTTTTAAGAAGTTCACCAAAACCTTGACAATAGGCTTTCTTAATTGGCAACTTCTGTGGAACATACACATAGGTATTTAAATAGATTATTGCTAAAATTTCAGAGATCAGATATAATTGGATATTAAATGTATTCAGATAAATTGTTTTTAAGCACATTACGTTCTTCAAATGCAAAAGACTTAAAAAATATTTTCCTAAAAGTCCAATCGATTTAAAACCGTGAGTTTTTTTTTAAGTGAATCTTTTGTTCATATTATTTTTCTACATACTAACTTGATCCAACCTCAAGCACTGAGAAAGATATATATATATATCTGTCTTTTCTGTTATATTTTAAAGAATTAACTACATCTTCATGTCTACTTTTCTGTAAATATGAGGGAAGGACTAAGCAGTTGGTCATTCAGGACATATTGGTAGCTATCTCTTCCCCTAGAACCTGTTTTGTTAAGTGGTGGCTGATGAATAAATCTGTTCTGTTAGATGATTTCCCCCCTCTTCTAACTGGGATTGCATGTGGGAAGTAAAACATTCCTTGGGGCTCAAAATGACTGATGTAAGGAAACCAGCGGTAACTGAGATCCCTCACTTCCATTTTAAGCTTGACCTTTACCTTGCTGGATGGCTTGGGACAACTTTAGCAGCAGATGGCCTTCTCCGAGCTGAGTGCCCAGAGAGGCTCTGGTGTGAGGAGTGGCAGGAGCAGTGATAGCCACAGCAGTGTGTCTTATCCACGAACTCACTTCTTGGGACTGCCATCGCTCCCTCTTCGCCTGGGCTCTGAGAGTGGGGTCTGCGAGGCATCTGGTGCTTGTGACTGAACTCTGCTGCATGCTGCACTCTTTGGAATGACCTCCACCCTACCGGGGAAATGAGGCAAAAATAATTGAAGGGTATTTGACTTGGTTATGTGGGCAGAAGTGTCCTCATCAAAACAACTTGGAAAGTCTGCTTTGCATGTGGGTGTGGGTGGGTGTGTGGCCCTTAACTTTTTCACAAGGGACAACAACAAGGAATTAACCAAGCCTTCTCACTGAGGGACTGTCCAGGCAGAACCTCAGTTTTAGTTACTCAGACGACACTGTTGGCAGCTTCGGGCTGGACAGACTTTTCTGGGGACCCCTGACTGCTTTCTGAACTGAGCCGAGTAGTGGAAATGAAAGATGAGTGATTTTGAAGAATGGATTTCTGGGACATACAGAAAAATGGAAGAAGGCCCTCTCCCTCTGTTGACTTTTGCCACAGCTCCCTACCATGATCAGAAGCCAGGAACGAGTGGATTACGGAAGAAAACTTATCATTTTGAGGCAAAGCCATGCTATCTGGAGAATTTCATCCAGAGTATATTCTTTTCCATAGACCTAAAAGATCGCCAGGGATCATCACTGGTGGTTGGTGGAGATGGGCGTTATTTTAATAAATCAGCAGTAGAGACAATAGTGCAGATGGCGGCCGCCAATGGGGTTGGTATAAAATAAGTATTATTATGTTTCTGGCTCTCCAAGTAATGTCTTAATTTTGAAGAAATATACAAATGTACAAAGATTAGTATGTGATATGCACCTCCTTTCTGCTAATATCCAGTTACATTGCACTGTGATTTTGGAGATCGCATACTGTGAAAGGGCTCCAGAAATGATGCTTTTCGCATTGAGATAAATAGGGATGTAAGTTCGGCTTCTTACGTGTTGTGCTCTGTTGCTTGAAAAAGTACCTGTTGCTCTTTAGACATTTAAAAGCACACTCTCAGCCGTAAGCTGTTTTATCTACGTTTTCACTAGCTTCAAGGGGCACCCTGTCCTATGTCAGAAGGCTCTGATGAATGGTGGAGGGAGGAGGATTTTTTTTTTTCTTTCAAAGGCTTCCTTGTCGAAGTTCAGTCACTTGTCAAACAGGGAAACAAAAGCCAGGGCCCGCTGTCATTTATGGAGGCTGGTAGTCATGCAGAAATGTTAAGAGGAGATTGGAAAATGTTAGGTGTGAGCCTTCCAAGAAGACCTGTTATAGGGGAACCTGCTAATAATGACCTTGGACACAAAGAAGGCCTGTGTGCTGTGAATTTGTGCAGCAGGGTAGGGATAATAACTCCTGTAAGACTATAATAGAAGGACGCTCCGCTAAAGCACTGCATCGTGAAAAACCGTGTTGGCCAGATTAAGCAAATCAGAAGGAATATTGTACCAGAAGGCATTGATCTTGATAATCTAATAATTTGCACAATCCACTGATTTACAGGAAGGTGGGCATCAGGATATTGCTGGTTTTGCTCTGTAAATTCCTCTGTGGGACCAAAAATTATATTTTTAGTGTTTTAGATCATGCTTACCAATAATTTGGAGCACATGGACCTTTAGTACCTATACACTTTTAAAAGCCTGTTGTATGTCTTTTCTGGAAGAGGTTCTGGTTTTGAAAGCATAAAATTTAGTGTTAAATTTAATGTTCAAATGTGTTGAACATTCTATTTTAATAATATGCCAAGCGAGTGCGTTTGCAAAAATGAAATTAAAACAAAACAAATTGTGTCTCCAAGTTAAATTGAAAAGCGTTCGTAGAGCCTGTTGTTTATGATGCAAGTTTTCCTTTGATACTCAGATTCAGAATCAGTATGCCGCCCATGTAAAAGTTGCTGATAAAGCACTCAAATATGAAATTATTATGAAGCATACACATTTTTAAGATAAAATGTGACATGCTGTAAATTTCATCTTTGAGGAGAGCTGCAAAGGGAACGATATTAAGATGCTTTTAATCTTTCGAGAGGGAATGAACGGAACATTATTTCTCCACATATATCTGGACTGTGGAGTGGGTCTGGTACACTGTCCCCTTTGCTGTGATATATTTGGCTTCATTTCATTTCTATGTGGAGGTGAAGGATGTGGAAGAGATGGTAGGAATGTGTAATTCAGGCAGACCCAGTAGACTTCCTCAGATTCACTCTCCGAAGGTTTGCTAAATAATACATCTGAGGGATAATAATGGACTAAATATGGCACCTGCCTATTTGTTAGAGCCATGGCAGTCCAAGCAATATTTTCAAATCTTTTCAAGGACATTCCTTATTAAAAACAGCATTGCATTGAAAGCAGTCATGTGCCCAACTAAATTAACTTAAAACATTTAGCGGACCGATAAAGCACTTTAATCTGATAAGACCTATGGAATTCTAAAAGGCTGGATTTCTTCTTTTTCTGACGCATTTTAAATTCTGACTATTTTAACGTCCCTTCAATTGTGGCTAGGACTACAGGGAGGAAATCTAAGGAAAGGATCATAATTGCCACAGATATGGCAAAAGCCACTGTTCCTACCTCACCTTTGTTAATACTGACTTCCTCTCCGATCCATGGAAGGCTTTTCAGTCTAGTGAACTAAATGGAGATCATTTCATTCTTCACCACCACCTGGTGGCCCCATAGATTCCCCATGATGAACATGATTTGCCTTCATCAGAAGGTCCTCTTTGTTCTTATTTTATTTTATTTTATTTTTATTATTATTATTGGAGAGGTTTTTGCTATAGGGTACGTGCGCTCGCCAGACACAGAGAGAGAGAGAGAGACAGAAAGCGAGAAATCACCCCCCCCAGGGTGGATGGTCATGCCGCAATCCCTTCTCCTCCATTCTCCTCTCGGGATCTTGGGCACACACGCATACGCGCCTGGCATGAGTTCCAAGCCACCGGGTCCGGGACGCGAACCATGGTCGACTACATGGGAGTCCAGCGATTAGTGATTACGCTAACTGCTGGTTCCCTCTTTGTTCTTATTTTCACAGAGGTTTTAGAGGACATTGAAAAAACTTTATTATTTATTTCTCCCATGAGAGTGAGTGAGAGGGCTTGAGAGACAGACAGAGATGGAGAGTCAGACACCCCCAGTAGGGTCTTTTACACCATGACCTACCCCAGTCTCAGCCAGTGTGGATCACAGTCATGCTTGTGCACCTGGAGTGCTCAGGGACGCCCTGGGATATGAACCCAGGACCTTTCTCATATAGGTCCAATTCTGTTACCACTGTGCCCCCACCTGGGACTTCCATAAGACATTCTAATGCAGAAAATAAGACATCTGTGGACCTCGTTTAGTAGAATGATTGTTTTGTCTCTAAACTTGGAGATGAGGGCAAAACCCATATGAATGAGTGACTGCTGGCAGGACAAAAAAAATGGAACTTGGTTTTTCATGAAACGTAAGAAATCACTAAGCCCTATTTCCTTTTTCTTTCTTTCTTTCTCTCTCTCTCTCTCTGCCTGCCTGCCTGCCTGCCTTCCTTCCTTCCTTCCTTTCCCTCTCTCTCTCCCTCCCTCTATCCCTCCCTCCCTCCCTCTCTCTTTCTTTCTTTTTTATTTTTTTCTGTTTTTGCCATAGGGTGAGTGCCCTCACTGGAAATGAGACAGACAGAGGGAAAGTGAGAAATCACTCCCCCTCCCCCCCCAGGGATAATGGCCACACTGCAACCCCTTCTTCTCCATTCTCCTCCTAGGATTTTGGGCATGGATGCACATGTGCCTGGTATGATTTTTTCAAGCCCCCAGAGATGGGCCTGGACCCATGGTCAGCCATGTGGAAATCCAACTACCTTAACCACCATGCCACCTGCTGCCCCCCACCCTATCTTTAATCAGAAGGAAAATCATAAATTTTGCTCTCTACCACTATTGACTATTAAATGTTTGGGTACCATATTGGCACCTCCATAAGATAGGAGGAGGGACAGCAGGAGAAGCTGTTTGGTGTCGGCTTTAGGGAATTATTGGTGGCCAGGGAGGGTAGAATGCACATTAACATCAAATTTATCATTTCAGCCATTTTTAGAGTACAGGTCAGTGGCATTAATTATATTCACAGTGTTGTGAAATGATCACCACTTTCCATTTCCACACCTTTTTTATTGGGTCAAACAGAAGCTCTGTACTCATTAGTCACTGCCATTCACTTCCCTCCAGCTCCTGGTTCGTTCTTTCTGTTTCTATGAATTTGCCTATTCCAGGTGCCTCATGTAAGTGGAATTACACATACTTTTCTTTTTGCGTCTGGACTGTTTCACTCAGCTTTCAAGGTTTATCCATGATATAGCTTATACAAGAATGTCATTCCTTTTTGGAACTTTCTTAAAAAAATTTATCAAATATCTGTTTTTTTAATCATATCCATATCTATAGATAGCAATGTCATCTTTGAATACAGTGACCACATTTTTAAAAAGAATTATTTAATTTTTTATTATTAAGGTTTTTTTTTTTTTTTTAATTCATCAAAGAGAGACAGAGAGAGAGAGGGAGGAAAAGAGAAAAAGCAAGCCACCAGATCTGGGACTCAAACCGCGGTCAGCCATGTGGAAGTCTACCGCCTTAATCACCACACCATCTGCTGGCCCAGTGACCAATTAAAAAAATTTTCATTGTGATCCAAATTGTGAAATATAATAGCTTCTCATCTTAATTTTTATTTATTTATATATTTTTTGGCTATAGGGCACATATGCTTACCAGAGAGAGACAGAGAGGAAGAGAGAACGAGAAGAAGAAATCACCCCCATCCCCCAGAGGGATGACCACACCACAGTCTCATCTCCTCCACTCTCCTCTTGAGATTTTAGGCACAGATAAACATGTGTGTGATTTTCAAGCCATCGGGTCTGGGACTTTAACCATGAAGTTGGCCATGTGAGATCCAGCCGCCTTAACCTCACACCACCTGCTAGCCCCCATCTTGAGTATTTATTTTTTAAGACAAAACCTTTTATTATTTTTATTTATTTTACATTCATTCACTGTATATCATTGCAGCATACCAAATGAGTTTTCCATCTAGAATACACTGTATATTGGCTCAATCAATGATATTGCCATACATGTTATCATCAACTAATAATTTTCCATTTCTTGTTTCTTATATATTTTTCTTCTTATTTTATTCCCCTTGATTCTCTCCCTCTCATCCTCTGCTATTTCTCACCCCCTCCCACACTGTCTCTGGTATCTACAGTTGCTTCTCATGCCTTTTTTTTTTTTATATATCTTATTGGTTCATGAAAGATCTTAATTCATCTATTTACTTTCAATAGCAAGTGCAGCTGGTACAAACATCTATGAAGGGACCAGCAGTTAGCGTAATGGCTATGTTGCTGGACTCCTACGTAGTCGACTGCGGTTCGTGTCCCGGACCCGGTGGCTTAAAACTCATGCCAGGCACGTGTGTGTCCGTGCCCAAGATCCTGAGAGGAGAATGGAGGAGAAGGGATTGCGGAGTGACCATCCCCCCGGGGGGGGGGGGATTTCTCACTTTCTGTCTCTCTGTCTGGTGAGTGCACATGCCCTATAACAAAAACCTCTCCAAAAAAACACACAAACAAACAAACAAAAAAATCTATGAACACATGTCTGACATTAGGCATAAAACTCAATGAGGAGAAAGATCATACTATAAGGTAGCATCTACCTGAGGCTATACAGCATGTTGCAGTCATTAAACAGGTATTATTTTATTTCAACAAAAGCAGTTTTAGCTTTAATAAATCAAAATTTTGAAAATGTTAAGAAAAATTTGCTTAAGACTTGAAGCCAGGAATAAGATTAGGATTCCATCCAGACAGTAGGTAAATGCTAAAAATGGAAAAAAACAGATATGGACAGAGCTAAAATCTAGTAACCAGTGCTCTGTAATTTTCTTCTGAAACATTTTTTCTCTCTCTCCATTCCCCCTTTTACCAAAGAGAGGCATAAACTAACTTATTTGCAAAAAATTAAAAAAAATTTAGTTTCAACTTGACCTGTTATTTGCACAAAGCCCCATAAGAATACTAATTGCTTTAGTTGGCTTTGCTGGGACCTTTTATAAGGAACTTCAGATTAGACCCTTTTTTTTTTTGGAGAGGTTTTTGCTATAG
>NW_006159690.1:3023559-3035099 GCF_000334495.1 Tupaia belangeri chinensis
GGGGGAATGGTCACGCCGCAATCCCTTCTCCTCCATTCTCCTCTCAGGATCTTGGCCACGCACACACATGCGCCCGGTGTGAGTTTTAAGCCACCGGGTCCGGGACGCGAACTGTAGTCGACTACGTGGGAGTCCAGCGATATAGCCATTACGCTAACTGCTGGTTCCCCAGATTTTAACAAGCCTCCCAAGGCTACTGAGCCAAGTCAGAAACTCACTCTCTGATTGTGCCTTTGAGTACCTGTACTGGAAAGGTTTGGGGCTTGTCAGGAAGTGACCTTCTTTACTTACCTGCCAGGCAGAACTGTTTATGGTACCAAGCAATCTTTCTAAGAGCTTCTCTTGGCTTTCTTGAGATCTGCCTTAGTTCTTCAGCTTCCTGGTCATATCCTCGGATATGACATTCCAGTCAAAGCTCTGGCAATAACCAGTATCTCCAATATCTGATGTAAGGCAACAGATATTATTGAACTTATGCAAATAACCGTTCTGCCCCAAAATGAGAAAACTCAGATATTTTCCAATTCCAGAGGAGTCAGAAAGGGAGAAAAGTTTATGTTTCAAAATTAAAATAAATAAATAAATAAAAAAGAACAAATTGCTGATTTTTAAGACAAAATCCTTAAATCTGGAAAACAAAGTATAGAAGAAAATCAGTAATGTTTTATTCAAAAGTCATAAAATTCTATTTCACCAGCTCATTCTCATGTAATTAATCTCTCTTCTGTTGAATCTACAGTGTTACTGTGTTCCAATTTTCCCGTTTAAATTCTAGAAGTTAACATTCAACATTATTATTGATATTTCTGGACTTGTCCCTACCATTAAGTTGATCATTTTCTTGGTTGTTTTTTGTTCTCTTATTTCTGTGTATCAGTCTTTAGTTTTCCTGGTACAGCACTCCTTTCAGAACTTCCTGAAGAGTTGGTCTGGTGTTGGTAAATTCAGATTTTATTTATCTGAGAATGTTTTTATCTTTTCTTCCCATATGAAGGATAATCTTGCTGGGCATTCTTGGTCGAAATTGTTTTTCATTTAACACTTTGAATATATTTTACCTTTCTTTCCTTGCTTGCATTGTTTCCAATGACAGGTGCAATGTTAACCTGATGGGATACCCTTTATAAATAATTTGATGTTCCTCTTACCAATTTTAGTATCCCGTCTTTGTGGTTTTGGCCAACCTGGCTATGATGTGCCTTGGAGAAGATCCTCTTGGGTTGATTCTATTTAGTGTCCTTTGTATTTCTTGGATCTGGATATTTGAATGCTTCTCTAGTTTTGGAAAATATTCTTCCAGGATTTTATGGAATAGATTATCAATGCCTTTATTAGTTTCTTCAACTGCTAGGATATGCATCATCTGGATGTTTGGGCTTTTAATGGTATTTAGTATTTCTCGTATATTATTCTCTTTTTTGGGGGGGGGTTAGTTTCTCTGTCTTTTTGGTGATTGTTTTTTAGGTCAGAAGTTTTGTCTTCTACATCTGAGATTTGATCTTCTGCATGATCTAATCTGCTGATAATAATTTCAAGAGAGGTTTTGATTTCCTGTATTACAGCCTTCATCTCTAACAATTCCATTTGACTCTTTTTTATGGTGTGTATTTCTTCTTTGAAGTTGTGGAAGGACTTCTTCACCTCCTGGAACTCATTGTCTCTTTTCTCTTGCATTTTCTAGAGTTTGCTGTCTCTCTTCTCTTGCATCTCGATTAGTTTTGTCACTATGAATATTCTGGATTCTTTATCTAACATTTCCTTGAGTTCCATTGTATTGTCTGTGGATGATGAGGAGTTGTTCTTTTCCATTGGGGGAGAGCTATTTTCTTGGTGTCTCATATTTCTTAAGCCTCTGCAGTGGTTTCTGGTCATCTGATGGATTATATATTTCTTCTCATTTCTTTGTGTTAATTCTGAGCATTCAAAGGTGTGTGGGAGAAGATGATCCACAATCTCTCTGCAGTTCCATTTCCCTGATGCTCACCAAGCAACCTGCACTTTTGTCATTAGAAATAAATATTATAAAGGCCTCCCGATTTCTAGAGAACAGGTGCACCTAGGCTGAGCTTCAGGATTTCAATGGAGAGTTCAGAAGCATGCAGGAGGAAATGAGTTGTTCTCTCTGCAGCTCTGTCCTTCTTCCTGATGCTCACTCTGCAATCTATTCAGATGTTTGGCTACTGTGCACCTAGCCCTGTCTACCTTTTTGGCTACTGTCACTGTCCTGTCTACCTTCTTGGGTCTGGAGAGTGAAGTTAGAGCAGAAAATCTTCAGTTGCCCTAGTCCCTTAAAGGGGCAGGGCACAGCTCAGATGTAGATAGCTTCAAAAAGGGCCTGTGATTTGCCTGTCCTGTCTACCTTTTTGGGTCTGGAGGGTCAAGTTCCATCTTGACTATTTTTAAGTTGTGTTAACTACATTCACATTGCTGTGCAATATATCTCTAGAACTTTTTCGTATTGCTGAACAGAACTCTATACCCATTAAATTAATCCTCCTATTCCTCCCTCCTTTGAACCCCTGACAACCACCATCCTATTTTCTGTTCCTATGACTTTTGACTCTTTAGTTACTCTTTCGTTTATACAATTGCAATCATACAATATTTATATTTTTGTGATTGGCTTATTTCACTTGGTAAAATGTTGTCAAGTTTCATTTATGTTGTAGTATGTTTCAGAATTTCCTTTTCTTTTAAGGCTGAATAATATTTCATGTATGTAATGCCATGTATATATGTGTGTATGTATATGTGTGTATATATGCGTGTGTATATTTATATATGTTTATTCATTCATCCGTTTGTGGGCGATAGGTTTTTTTCCCCCCACTTTTGGCTACTATGAATAATGCTGCAATGAACACTGGTGTGTAAGTATCTGTGTGAGTCCCTGCTTTTAATTCTTTAGGCATAGACTTAGAAGTGGAATTTCTGAATCATGTAGTACAGGAAAAGTTTTTGAGTAAAGAAGAGACACAGAATTATGGTTCAGAAAGATGAACAAGGTAAGCCTGAGTAGATAGGGTGGATTCAGTTGGTTAAAAGCAAGGGAGTTCGAGGGGGAGAGGCAGAGAGACTGAGTTGGGAGCTGTTACAGTGGTCTGCTCCACTACATCAGATTGAAGAGTAATATTCCTCAGCGTGGTTTACAAGAAAGAGTCTGTTCTGGAAGTGAGTACCTTGGCCAAAGATAATTCTTCTTGGGATCTCAAGAGAGAAGCTACCATGGACTTCCCTTGCTTCTCTCTTGCTTTGTCTTTTTACTCTTCACTCCAGTATAATCTCTTCCCTTATTGACTGAAGATTTTACCATAAAGAATGGTGGAATTAAGGAATAACTTGGTGCTTCTCCATCCACACTAAGTACATACACAGTTTCAATAACAGTTGGTCTTTTGAGTAATTTCCAGAGAGTTCACAAGCCACTCTGGTGGATTTAATTGCCACCTCTAATCCCTGAATGTAGATTTTTATTCTCATCACAACTACTCCTAGAAACTACTGGAAGTGGGACATGTCATTATTCCCACTGAATTGAGTTAGAAAGCTTTAAGGCTTTCCCTCAACATTTATTTGCTGTGGGACTTTGTCATGTCATCTATCCGAGTGTCTGCCATTGCACCTTTCATCAATGCTTGCTATTATTGCTGCTGGGTCTATACAAGAATAGATGAATAGAGGAACCAGCAGTTAGCATAATGGCTATGTCGCTGGACTCCCACGTAGTTGACCGCGGTTCACGTCCCGGACCCGGTGGCTTAAAACTCACGCCGGGTGCATGTGCGTGCATGCCCAAGATCCTGAGAGGAGAATGGAGGAGAAGGGATTGCAGCGTGACCATCCCCCCTGGGGGTGATTTCTCGCTTTCTGTCTCTATGTCTCTGTCTGTCTGGTGAGCGCACGCGCCCTGTAGTGAAAAGCCTCTCCCTCTCCCCCCCAAAAAAAAAAGAATAGATGAATGGGAAAGGTCATGGTAACTCAAGACCTCAGCTTTCTAATCTGTGTAGTGGTACCTGGGAGGAGCAAATGTGAAAGTGGATTGAAAATGCCATGGGATGTAGAAAGCGCTCTATAGCTCAATAATGCTCATCAGGATTGATCTACCTACAGCACCTACCATGGTGGTTACCATTTCCTGAGGGAGGCAGACCTAACAGATCTTAAGATAGCTATAAGAAAAATTGTCCATAAACATCTGAAAACCAAGAGGTAACTGAAATGAACCAGCTGCTTCTTGGGAGGTGATGGCAGTGTGGGGGTTGAATTAGAAGATGGTGAAGTTTTTAGTGACTTATGAGAAGGTGGCAAAATTCCAGATAAACATTCCCTAGGGAATCCAGATATCTCATTGGTGTTTCAACATAAGAAGCACATCTTCCATCAAGTCATTTTTTTTTTCACAATCTTTATCTTGGGTGAGATTAAAAAAAAATAACAAATGAAAAATCTGAAAATATTCTTGTCCCTTTCTTTTCTCAGAAGGCAGAATGGAGAAAAGGCACCAGCTCCTCATTTTATGTCTTTTTATGAAACAGTCACATGTTCTCCAAGTACATCAGAAGAACTGACAGTCTATCTTCCTTTGTGTCCAACTTGGGCCATGTTGAAAAAGTTACAGATTACTGTCATTTTATCATAGGAATAGTGAGATGCTCTGCTGATACCATCTATGAGAGATGTAGGAAAATGAGTTGAGTATGCAGTCGAAGTCCTACCTATGGGCCTTTCATGTAGGTAGTTCTGACTGGCTTACTCAGTAATAAATCCCAGCATTCTTCTCTGAGGCCTAGGAGGTAACTAAAGCTAACATGGGTAGATGTGTCCTGCTTTGAAGAAACCCACTATATGAAAAAATCCAAGCTTGATTGGAAAGATTAATTTATAAGATGCTTTTTATAATCTTTTTGTTTTTTAGATTTTTTTTTTTTTTGCCTAGGGCACATGTGCTTGCCAGAGACAGAGAAAGACAGAGACAGTGAGAGGGAAAGTAAAAAATCACACTCCAGGGAGGATGGCAATGCTGCGATCCCTTCTCTTCCATTCGCCTCCCAGGATCTTGGGCACACACGCACACAGGCCCAGTATGATTTTCAAGCCACTGGGCCTGGGACTCGAACCACTGTCAACCATATGGGAGTCCAGCGATGTAACCGCTATGCCATCTGCTGGCCCTGTAATATTCTTGGTAAAATGTTTGCTCTTCTTACTTTTTAAAAAAGTTTCTTTAGAAAAGTCTTATCTTTGATAGAATCCCTTTAGTTAAATCTATATCCACTCTCTCATAAATTGAAAGTGTGATTGAGTTAGATAAAAATGTGAGTTTTCTCACAGTTTCTATGTATAGTCACTTACAAATTATGAACCTGATCTGGAAAGGCTCTATTTTGAATATACTTGTTTTCTTTGCCAGAGCCTTTCAGCACCCTCAGACTACATACTATTCTGAAACTACAAAGTCCCAAAACTATCTGAAGCAATGACTTTGTTCAGCAATGCTGGTTCAACTTCAGTGTATGAATGTACATGTAGTGTGTATATCCAAAGTATAAGTGTTCATTACAGAAAATCTTTTCTGGTCTAATAGAATATCTTTTTGTCCAGTGGCCTGGTGTTCTGGTGTTTCTATGTGGTAGCTCTGGATTCATTGATGTTAAAGTATGTGTTCTGGATTTCATCTCCTAGATCGGTCGCTTGGTTATTGGACAGAATGGAATCCTCTCCACCCCAGCTGTATCCTGCATCATTAGAAAAATCAAAGCCATTGGTGGGATTATTCTGACAGCCAGCCATAATCCAGGAGGCCCCAATGGAGATTTTGGAATCAAATTTAATATTTCTAATGGAGGTGAGTTTATTGCTATTTGAGGACAGACAATTTTATATTCAGTTGGATAAGCCAATACCTGAAGCCTTGGAAGGCTAAGGATTGGTTTTGACCCTTTGCAAGGGTCAAAGGAAGGTCATGCGACTTTCTTGCAAGGAGAAGGTTCTGTGCTTCCTTTCAGTATCGGTGAGGTGCTTCTCATTCTGCTGTACCTAAATATGAAGAATCATGTGTAAATCATCGTGATTGTGATGAGACTTTCTGTAAGAGAAACTCTGGCACTTTGCTGCCTGAATGATGCAATGGTGGATGTGTTAGTAAAGAGGAGTTGAAGAGCTTTGGAGTCTTCATATTTTCATGTGAGCAGCACAAAATGACCTACTATTTGCTATTTGATTTCCAGGTCCTGCTCCAGAAGCTATAACTGATAAAATTTTTCAAATCAGCAAGACAATCGAAGAATATGCAATTTGCCCTGACCTGAAAGTAGACCTTGGTGTTCTGGGAAAGCAGCAGTTTGACCTGGAAAACAAGTTCAAACCCTTCACAGGCATGTTTACTTTTCTGTTCCTCCTGCCCACTCCTTTTTCCAACTCGAGCAGTTTTCCTTTTAAGGTTTGAATAAAGTAGGTGTTCGGCTTTGGAAAAATTGTAGTCACTAGGCTTTGCATATATTAATTAATTGACAGGTCTGGAATGAAGTTTAGTAGTCTAGAGACCTGGGCTTTTGGGGCCCTGCCGTTCATTAGTGGCATGGCATTGGGTGAGTCATTTACAGTTCTCTAGGCCTCAGTTTCCATGCCTGTAAGACAGTCTTGGGAAGATTTGTAAGATTACTTTGTAGCTCACTTTTTTTAAAAATAATTACTTTATTCAACTTTATCCATTCATTCATTTATTTTAATTTGACCATAGAAGGACAGAGTGAGAGAGCGAGAGAGCGAGATAGATAGATAGATAGATAGATAGAGAAAGCGGCCAGGTCCAGGACTCAAACTGCAGTCGGCCATGTGGGAGTCCATCACCCCTAACCACCATGCCACCTGCCGGCCCCATTTGTAGCTCACTTTTATGGAGCTCTTATGTGCTGAGCTTTCTCTGTGCATTACTCCACTTTATTCTCACGGTAACCCTGGGAAGAGAGCACTGTCAATATGGACTATTTACAGATGAGGCAACAAAGACTGTGAGAGGTTAGGTAACAGATTCAAGGTTGCATAGTCAGTGAGTGGTAAAATGAGCATTTAAACACAGGTGTGAATGATTCCCCAGCCTGGGCTTTCAGTTGTTTTTTTCTATCCTACTATTAAATAAAGTCTATCAGACCATTTCTGGGGAGTCCATGCTGAAACTCCCTCCACAAACAACTGTAGTTACATTTTGTTGTTAAATGCCAAAGTATAGCGGTAATTAATGGAATAAATGTCTGTAAAAAGCATTCATATTAGTAAAATGAGCATGAGATAGTTGGCAAGGAGATGTCCTAACATTTATTCAGGCCCCTGGACTACTTTATGGGATGCAGCATTTACTTGAGAACTGACAATTCCATGCTGATAAAGATAAAGACATTCTTGGGGGTTAGAAAACACCAGTATAGTTTTTTTAGGCTCTTCATGTTTGGAAAATGATCAGAAGCCCCTAAAACCCATTATTAATAGTAGGTTCCTAACATTTGCTTTTTTAAAAAATCAGTATATGTGAAAAGTGATTCATTAAAAATATTTTTTCCTTGGTGCCAGTAGGTGGCATAGTGGCTAAGGCGCTGGACTCCCACATGGGTGGCCGTGGTTTGAGCACCAGACTTGTCGGCTTAAAAATCACACCAGATCACACTGGGTGCATGTGTACGTGTTCCCAAAATCCTGGGAGGAGAAGGGATTGTTGTGTGGCCATCCCCTCTTGGGGATGACTTTTCACTTTCCCTCTCACTGTCTCTCTGGCAAGTGCATGCACCCTATGGCAAAAGCCTAAAAAAATAATTTTCCCCGAGTCAGCAGGTGTCATAGTGATTAATGTGTTGTACTCCTACACGCCCTACTGTGGTTTGAGTCCTGAACCCAGCAGCTTGAAAAACACTCTAGGTGCACATGCATGCCCAAAGTCCCAAGAGGGAAATGGAGAAGAAGGGGTTGTGGCATGGCCATTCGCCCTAGGGGGTGCTTTCTCACTTTTCTTCTCTCTCCCTCTGTCTCTGTCTCTCTCTGGCAAGTGCACACACCTCATAACAAAAACTGAAGAAAATAAAAAAGTCCCTGTATGCCCTATCCCAGTTATGTGGCCAAGTTCCTTTGCCTTTCAGATCTTGAGTTTGCTCATGTATAAAACAGGACCAATAATATTTACATCTCTGGAAAATTGTCGGTATCGAATAAGATATCATTTAACAGCCTGGGTACATTAGAGCTGCTCAGTAATTGAAACAGCTATTGTAGTTTTACAGTGGCATAATCATTTCAGAGTACAATATTTGTAAATGTATTTAGGTCTTCCATCTTTAATGTTACTTGTTCTCACAGTGGAAATAGTCGATTCGGTGGAAGCTTACGCTACGATGCTGAGAAACATCTTTGATTTCAATGCACTGAAAGAACTACTTTCTGGTCCAAACCGATTGAAGATCCGTATAGATGCCATGCATGGAGGTATTGAGTCATTGCCCTTCATTCCCGTTGCTCCTGGGTGTGACTCTCTCCTGGGTCATTGCCCTTCATTCCTGTCTCTTCCGTTGTATGTTTGTGATACTTTTAACAAATCTTTTCTCAACTCTTCCTGATGGTTTTTACAGAGTTATTTTGCAACCATTTTAAAACAGTATTCCTGCAGATAGAAATCTAATCGTATGCAGCAAAAATAGTGGAGACATTCCTCATGGTAAGTTAGTGTGAAGGTCAGTGTTTCCACATTAAGAATTAGGTTTTGAGTAACGTGCATTGTTGGTGTGGACTCTCTGCCCCCTCAGAAGATGCTTTACATTCTTCCACATGCCCCATGGATTTCCGGAAAGGGGGCAGGAGCAGCCATTGCTAGATGTGGTGAAAATGCTTCTGAGCCCCACATCCCCTCCCGTGGGCTCCCACGCACATCTTTTCTTAGAAGAGGACCAGAGTGAACTGAAGATTCAGGTCCAAAAAACAGGATGTATATCTTCTTCTCTTCTTCCTCTGGACACTGTGACCAGGTCAGGGAGATGGCAGCCATCACTGTGGAAGGAATATGAGAATTCGTGTGCGCTTAGGTTGTCTGTGGGTTCTGCAATAATTTAGAATTTCAGAATCTTTGAGTGGCAACTGTTTTTCCTTGTGTGGGAATCCAAATACCTGTCTGCTTGGTTGAGGAAACCCTGCCTGTGCTTGAACCATTTCATGGATGCTGTGTAGGGCTTCCTCTATGACTATAAACCATAGCTAGAAAAATCTCCTAGTGGACTGAAATCCATGACTGGGACATCTCTCCTGGGTCTACTAGCTGGCCCTCCGGGTCTCATGGACTGGGTTTACTTCCTTTTCATACAAAAGCAATTCTGTCATTCTAAACCATTCCGCAGACCTGTACCGAGCAGCTCCTACCCATATGCTTGGGGAATAGGCAGGGTCTGGACAGATGACTTCTTCAAAGAGTTTGCAATGCCTGGGAGATAAGATGGGTAAAAACCTAAAAACTACCAGGCCAACAAAATGAGGGTTAAATAGGATTTCAGGTATTCTTTTTGGGTTATAGAAGAAGGCACACTTCGATTAGGGGTACCGGTTTTATAATAGACCATTCATTTAATGTACAGCGTATTCATGCTGGGAAAAAGTCATTGTGCAAGCTGTAACGATAAGCAAGCAAGCAAGCAAGAAAGAAAGAAAGAAGGAAGGAAGGAAGAAAGAAAGAAGGAAGTAAGGAAGAAGGAAAGAAGGAAGTAAGGAAGAAGGAAAGAAGGAAGTAAGGAAGAAAGAAAGAAAAGAAAGTTTCCTGGAAGAAGTGGTGGCCAGCTCAGCTCCCGGTAAAGAGAGAGCTAGAGCAATGGTAGAAAATCAGGTGGCGGTCATTCCCAGTGGAGGCAATGGCTGTAGCAAAAGCACAGAGGCTTAAAACTTATCACAGTAGGGGAATGAGGGACGCCTGGGCTGGCGTGAGAGTGGGCTTGTGGTGGGGTATAGAGCACAAGGGGCTGGTCACGAACTTCTTTCCTCAGTCTTTCCTCCATCAATGCCCATTTCTATATCGCTCACAGCCCTGGCTGCCTTGACATTCTGTGATGTGCTGGTAGCCTGCTTAGAATGTGACTCCTAATGGGAGACGTGTATTCTGTGCTGCTCTGACCTCTGTGGCATTTATTGGAGTTAATATCAATACCTTCCTTGATAAAAACACTTCATAGCATTTTCGAGATGAGTGTTGTTGGGAGTTATAAAAATGTCACTGTCAGTCTGGCCCATCACCTCATGGTTAAAGAAGCCATATCCCACGAGGCCTCCCACTGTTTGAACCCCAGCCCTGGAGGCTCAGCCCTGGGTGCATGCTCATGTGTGCTTCAAATCCTGACAGTATATACTAGGTTGTCAGAAAAGTCATGATGTATTTTTCTTTTTCTGTGCAAAAATGCATCGTGATTTTCCAGACAAGCTCATAGATGTGGAGAAGGGATTGTGGTGGGACCACACCACATTGGAAGTGTTGCTGCTCATAGATGTGGAGAAGGGATTGTGGTGGGGGGACCACACTGGAAGTGTTGCATTTCCCCTCTCGCTCTTTCTCTGTCTCTGTCTCATTGGTGAGTGAGCACGTGTGCCCTCTGGCAATTGAAAAAAAGGCACTGTTGCGACCAGCAGTTGGCGTAATGGCTATGTCGCTGGACTCCCATGTGGTTGACCACAGTTCGAGTCCTGGGTCCGGTGGCTTAAACTCACACCAGGCGCGTGTACATGCATGCCTAAGATCCCGAGAGGAGAATGGAGGAGAAGGGATTGCGGTGTGACCATCCCCCCTGGGGGGTGATCTCTTGCTTTCTATCTCTCTGTCTCTGTCTGTCTTTCTGGCGAGCGCATGTGCCCTATAGCAAAAACCTCTCCCCCCCCAAATAAAAAGGCACTGTAAAAGTATGTGAATGGTTTCTCCCATTGTTGTTACAATCTTTGTTTGTTTATATTTTTTAAAACCAGTTTGTTAGATAGCTCGATATAATAGAAAGATAAGAGTTCTGAATCCTAGCTCCCACTCCTACCAGCAGAGTAAATTGAGGCAAATACTTTAATCTGAGAACCTCAGTTTTCTTACTTATAAATTGGAAATGATGATCGCAATGTCAATGTTTATCACATACGTGCTGGTACTGTTCTCTGTGCTTCCTCTCTGTGAACTCATGTAATCCTCCTATCAACTCTCTTAGGGTGTTAGTACTGGGAAGAAGAATGCCATGAGCAAAAATAAGAATGTGTAAAATGTACTTAGGGGTTAGAGGACAAATAAGTATCCTCACGTCACAGACGGGAGAGACCAAAACTTAGAGAGATTAAATAACTTCCTCAAGGTTGTGGCCAGTGATGGGCAGAGCTGGGATGTGAACTCAGACACTGATTGCAGAGTCCAGGCTCTTAAGCACTAAGCTATACCACTTAGTAGGCTTTTCTGAAGGACTGAATGAGAAAAGAATTGAGAAGTACCTGGTACAGGTGTGTGGTAGGGCCTTCCCTTCCTTTCCCCACTCTTCCCTTCCTTTCCCCACTCT